>NC_092214.1:22457626-22510691 GCF_043381705.1 Parasteatoda tepidariorum | reverse complement strand
TTTATTCCTAAAAATAATAGATAATTTTTCAAAAAATAAATTGTCGAATATATTTTGGCATTATAGATAGATATAAGAGTAAAAATATCTTTTTGTCTTAGAAAATAAAAGATGAAATTTTCGCATTTAAAGTATGAACAGAAAAATAAAAAAAATAATAAAAATGTTTCTTAATTATGCATCTAAATTTAACTGCAACTTAATAATAATTCAAAAACGATTATATCGAAAAAATTTCCGCTCTTCATATTCCATGCTTTTTATTACCCACTTATATTCTACCCAACTCAAAAGACAAGTGAAAATAAATGAAATTATGCTTCTTAATTATGCATCTAAACTAATCAACTACTTTATAAAAATTACAAAACCGATCATATTCTAAAAGCTTCAATTCTTTCAAATCTCTGATAGAAAATTGCATAGCGGATTAAAAATAAGCATACAATTTATAGTAATTCTTATTTAAATTTTATACTATTTTAGTTATAGTAATCTTTTTTATTTATTTGGCACTAATCTCAGTCATAACTCACCAATTTTTTAAAGAAAAAAATTCCATTTTTTTTCTGCAGATATTTTGAAAATATTTCGAGGTAATTAAAATAAAAGTTAATAAAAACATGGCAATAATTATACTAAACATATTATGGCTAAGAATACACAAAAATTTGGAACAGAAAAAATGTTCACGTTTTATTTAAAGTCGTGCAGGATTATTATAGATTTTATTAAAGTTCTGCTAGAAACCGAAACTAATTACTTAATCCATTTATTATATGAAATAATAAATTTGTGAGAGAAAAAATTATGTCTGAAATATATTCATAAAATATCTAGGTAAATGATTATAAAAAATCATAAAATATCTGGGTAAAAATTATCTTTGAAATCGGAAATCTAATTTAATCCCAGCGTTAAACGCATCCTATTCGAACGTTCGAATCGCTTTCACCAGCAAATTGTTAGGTGAAAGCTTTCCGATAGATGGGAGGAAAAATGAAGATCGCAGCCCGTGAGCAAAATCCGTTCGAAAGCGCGAGGTTTCAGGTTTTCCCTAGGAGTAGAAACGTTGACGTCATTTTTCTCTTCCTAGCTCGTTCGAAGTCTGCGAGGTTTGAGCTCATGGAACCGGTCTTCTCCCCAGATAACGTATTCGAGTATTGTAATCTCAAATTCGTAAAAAACTGCTTCAGTCAATTTTTTTATTTAATTCATATTGTCTTTTTTAATTCATTCTGTGATATGATAAATTCTCTTTTAAACAGAAAAACTCTGCATCAGGTTTTCCTATTTCTATTCTCCTATTAGTTGAAAAAGATTAATAGTGCATGACATCCATATAAATGTGCATATTCAACATAAAAATAAAAACAAGTACAAGAAAAGTACAAGTGAGAAATTAAAATAAACATAATTTACATAATAAAGTGCACTTTTAAGTTTATTAATGTTAATTTTTTAAATGTTCAATTGTTGCAATGTTCATTGTTCATTTCTCTGTTAATTTTTTAAAAAAAATCCATGATGTTTACTTTTAGAATTATTTTCAATGCAATTTTCAGTTCCATATAGTTTCCTAACTTAAAAGTTTTTAATTTATGTATTTGAAAATCAAGACAGAAACTAACGTACTTCCTTCTTCTATGACTCTCCTTACGCTAATGGTCGAAGCATGTTGCTATTTGTAGAGATCTTTGTTATACGCCACGTGTAGCCCATTTTGTTTTCCAATGGGAGTAAGGAAAGATGTATCAGATCTGGTGTGAAAACGTATGTTAGATTGAAATGAAAAAGTCGGTTTCTAATTATGCTGCCGTCTAGGGAAAAGTATAAGACATAAAAGTCTCTCTTTTTCCCTTTTTAGATTATCATAAAAAAATTTACTTTTATGTAACTCATGAGTCGCTAAAATAGTTTTTACTTTTTTTTATTCAGAGAAAGGAAACAAATTGTTAAAAGAATTTTTTTTTTTTGCAAATTAGAAAATTATTCCATTCTGATGAAGAGAAGAGAGGTTATCTCACTTATGGATTTATGGATGGTGTTTTTAATGTTTTAATGTAAATGCAATCAGCAACAATCTCGAGCTCTTGACCTGCTTTACTTCCTGTTAGAAAGTATAGAGCTGCTTGGTAGAGCTTATTCTGCGCGGGGATATTTTCAAATAGATGATTTTGTTTCTAATAAAAGCAATAAATTATATAATTTCCGAGCACAAATCTGTGTTGTTCTTCATTAGATATTAATGATATTAAGTAATTATAGTGAGTTGAAAGGGAAAATTTGTTTTAGTTATTTATAGATGTATTGTTAAAAAAAGGTGACGTGGTTTAGATTTAGAAATGAAAGTTATGAATATTAGAATGTAGTTTAAAAAGTTAGATGGATGGAATTAGAAAGAACTCGCTTTTTTGGCAGACCCGATTTAGCCCCTTTTTATTTGTTTTTTACTGTTTGTTCTTGTCGCACGCCGTGCACCAATATCGTTAGTGTTAGCATATTGCTTGATCAGAGAGACTATGTTCATTTTACAAATTATCATTCAGATTTAAATTGCGAAGTTGGTATATTGTTGACAAGGTAATAAGTGCTTTTTAACTATTCTTTTTTTTTCCAACGACGATTCTTACGTCATGAAATGATAGGTCTTCAAATAACGATTCCTTTTTTAAATACAAATAATAAATCAGGTGACAAATACATGTATACAGGAAATACTACTCAAAAGAGTCCCAAAACACAATGATCACGTTGGGAGCCAAATGGTTTCAAAATACACCAGGAACAGTAACCAATGAAGTATAGGCAGTAAAAAACTTGCGGTGCACTCTAGTCTAAAAAACACCATCCATTAAATCTTTAAACATAAGATTTAACTTCTTAAAAATTTTGTAGTAATATTTGTAACTGTATTTATATATAATATAAATAATTATTATAATTAAATAATTGAAGTTTCATCTGGCATCCATAAAGGTTCTGACATTTTTTTATCTAGCCATCTTTAACAGTAATTTCTTTCTTCCTTACTTAACATATGGATGGTACTTTCTACCCTAGGGAGAGCTGCAAGTTCTTGATTCCCTATACTTCCGGGTTACTGTTTTCGTACTATGATATCCTATTTATTTATATTTTTCCTATTTATTAATATTTTTCGTATTTAATTAAAAAAATATCTTTTAAAATTTCCACGATGCTTTTTTTTAGTTTTAAGTTCCATATAGTTTCGTAACTTAAATTTTTTTTAATCTTTTTGAAAATCATGAAAGAAACTAACGTATTTCCTCCTCCTATTACTATCTACATGCTAATGGCGAAATATATTATATATAGAGAAAGAATGATAAAGGCCAGAATAGACTGGTTGGTAGGGTGCTGGGCCCATGTCCGAGAGATCGTGGGTTCGAACTCCGCCGGCCGAAGACTCCTCGTGTAGTAAAGTGACTTATGCACGTTAAATCTGTCGAGTCGCAAAAGTCCTCCATGTTTCCATAACAAGTCAATACCTCTGGGGAATTGGAGATCGATCGTTCTCTGATTCAGGTCAAAATTACGATCTGTAGATGAATGAATGGATGTATGAATGGGTCCGCCCTATAAGCGGGTGCAACGTATGGTGTGGCAGAAGTCGAATTCTTAGCCATAGAAGGCGCCATTTGAAAACAAGAACAATTGCACCCCTCCGCCTAAACAGGGATACGTCAACAACAACAAGAGAGAATGATAGAGATATTATATGTATAGAGAAAAGAAAAGACTGTAATTTTTATTTTAATAAAAATTTGCTCTCATTTAAAATAATAAATAAATTCTGAAATATTTAAGAATATAAAAACAGCGAATGGCAGTTTGGAGTTGCATTGCTACTAAAATTTTGAGAAATTAATAATACAGCATACTATTTTCAAGACAATCTTTGTTAGAATTATTTGTTAATTATTCAATTTTAGTTCATTAATTTAAGATTTAGAGTGTAACTACAGTGTGACCTCCATTAAAGACCACCTCTAGTTATGACCATAGGCATTAGGCACGGAATTTTTTTCTATATGCTTTGTGTTGAAGGTAACTTTCTAGAGAGACCATTATAACCTCTCCCAGCTGCCGAGAAAATTTCTGCACCAAATACAGAAAAGGTCATTTAAGGAAACATGAGAAATTATCAAAAAATATTCGCAAAACAAATAAGTAGATTAAAATGCATTCAAAATATTTGTGTGAGGCTCTTATTTAGAGAGTTCTTTAGGTAAATACAACCTCATGTTGCAGTCAGAGTGTACTAAAAACGATGATTTCAATGATATCAATGATTTACTTTTAGAGTTGAAAGTTAAATTAGAAAAAAAAGTTACTTTAGAAAAAGCAAGTATCTTAAACAAACAAATCTCTTCCCATATTTTAAAGCCAACTAATTTTTATGATATAAAAGTAAATGAAAACTTAGGAAGCATAATTGTTTATTTATTTAAAATAGCTTTATCATTCATAATTGGCGAATTTGTTTTTACACATTATTATATCAGTTAGGATCATTTTCACAGACGCTAAATTTCATTCATCAATACGTCTTTTCATGACGTCAAAAGAAGTGACATTTCCGCTCCAAGAAAATGATACTGACTAAAATTAGAATGGTTTGCGAAAAATTGTGTACCTTCTATAACAATTTTGATGTCAATGGAGGTAACCTCTAAGAACGATCAACCTCCATCAACTACTATTTTACTGTGGAACGGAGAGAGGTCGTTCCTGAGAGGTTTCACTATACAAAACTTTTTTGATTGAAAATATATTTTAGCACAAAACAATAAATGGCGCCACAAAAAAATTATTACCAAACACAAACACGATGTGTACAACACCTCCTAGAAAGAACAGGCATCAGCACGGGTTACCATAAATATCCCTTAGTAGTCCAAACGTAATGACATATTTTGTATTTTGAACCACAGCGCAGCTTAGTACCCCTAACGTAGTGACATCTTTCTTATTTTTCGTCTACTGTGCAGTTAACTTCGTCACATCGGACTACTAAATTGATCCGTGCTGAGGCCTTTCTACTTCTAGGAGGTGTTGATTAGTATCGCCAACTAACGAATTTTCGAATAAATTTAGATTCATTACATTTTAATTTAAAATCATTACATTAGCATTATTAATATTTTGTGCTTGGTTAGTAATGAGGAAAGAATAAATATAAAAATAATATTTTTAGATAAAAAATATAACAGGCTTTTTACAAGGCATAAGGAAATTAACATATAAATCATTAGTAGCAAAATTTTTTTTTAACATTTTGCAAGCATTTTTTGAAGTTTGAATCATTTATCTACTTTTTGTTCCCCTGATGCCCCCTGACGAGGGCGGGACAGGGTTAAGCTTTGATTATCCACTTTTTGCATTATTGTCTTGAATCTCAGTTTCTGCTATTCTGTAGCAATTTTAGGAATTGAAAGCATGCATCGAAATAAATATTTCCGTGAACACGTACAATATACTACGATATACAATTAATACACACGGAATTTTTTATTGCCGTTCATGTTATTGCTAGCAAATAAATAAAAAAAAAAAACAGTACCAAAGTCAATTAGGCCATGATTGGAAAAGCAATTTTTTTGTAGTTAACTGCAAATACTTTATGACTAATAAGTTAATCACAATAATTTTTGCTTTTGAATGTAGAAATTACAAATTTTCATTAAAATAAGTTTAAGCTTGTAGTTTAAATTCGTAAAAAAAAAAAAATGTTTCGAGTCATTAATTGGCTAATTTCAACATAGCAAATTATTAGAATTCATGTTGATCAAAATGTCAATTATGACAAACATCAAAAAGTGAAGAACAAATAACAACAAGTTATTTAATAATTAACATTAGCGAAATAAGTAATATCCCGAGTGGATATATCAGCAATTACGTTAAGCATGTACCTGAAAACTTCCCCATAGAAGTAGGTATATTATTAAAACGAAATTAATGACACATTCATAGGATTGTGTCATTAATTTCGTTTACATATTCATAGGATTGACCATAGATTCAATCCGAGAATGAACAACGAACTTTTATAACTAGGTGAAAAGGTTGACGTAAATGGCGTTACCGAAATTCGTCAAGGCGCCAAAAGATGTCTACAATGTCTGTATGAGTAATTTAGTCACATAACACATCTAAAATAAANAAAAAAAAAAAAAAAAAAAAAAAAATGTTTCGAGTAATTAATTGGCTAATTTCAACATAGCAAATTATTAGAATTCATGTTGATCAAAATGCCAATTATGACAAACATCAAAAAGTGAAGAACAAATAACAACAATTTATTTAATAATTAACATTAACGAAATAAGTAATATCCCGAGTGGATATATCAGCAATTACGTTAAGCATGTACCTGAAAACTTCCCCATAGAAGTAGGTATATTATTAAAACGAAATTAATGACACATTCATAGGATTGTGTCATTAATTTCGTTTACATATTCATAGGATTGACCATAGATTCAATCCGAGAATGAACAACGAACTTTTATAACTAGGTGAAAAGGTTGACGTAAATGGCGTTACCGAAATTCGTCAAGGCGCCAAAAGATGTCTACAATGTCTGTATGAGTAATTTAGTCACATAACACATCTAAAATAAAAATAGTTTCTTTTAAATTTTTATAGATTTAAATGATTAAATTATAATTTGATTTATCTAAACTTGATTTAAATTATCTTCTCTTTCTTTTATAAATATTTTATAATGATGCTAACTTTCTCTGCTTTTTGGAAATACCAAATCATGGGGCAACCTTCCTTCACTTTTAGTTCTTTTCAAAACACTGATTTTTGGTGCAACCTTTAGCTGCTTTTAGGTTCCTTCAAAATACTCATTTTTGGTGCAACCTTCTCTCGTTGTTTGGAGCTAGTAAGAGCACCATTATATAGTAAAACTGAGCACCAATTCATGTAGCCAGCAAATGAATACCATGTTTGGCGCAACATAGCTTGAAATTTTTTACAGTGCTTTCAATGTTAAAAGCTTGCTCACTCAAAACATTCTGTCGAAGCAAGCCGCCTTGCGTTCCTTGTTCTCGTTCAGGCCATTGTGACACTTCCTGTTAGTTCCCATCCCTTTGCATAAGTATCATGTATAAGTCATGTTGCATATTCCAAGAGTTGTCCGAAATTGTCACAAGAGAAACAAAATACTAAGTGTCAAAATGTTGCAAAATTTTCTGTGAAGCCTGCCGAATATTCACAAACTAAAAACCGGATCGGGTACTGGGTAATGAATATTTGGCCTGGTACCGGATAATTGCCGGCTAACATCTTTAGTATTCTTACCTGAAATTATGGAGCACTTCAGTTTTTGAAATTTTTTCAAGAAATCTTTAGAGAATTATTTTATAACTTTAGAGGTGATTCTTATCAGTAAAGTTCAAAGGTTTGAGGGATCAGCAATAAACTACAACAGAGAGAGATTTCTTTTCCTTCTAATTTTCTGTCAAGGGGATCATAGAGGTTAAGACAGTTTGACTGCACACAATCTGGTACTCATTAATTTGATGCTGGTTAGGGTAAAAGTTGCCACAGAAGACAGATTTTTTAACCACTGTGGCATAGTATCACTTGCCTGCAAATGAAGATTACTTGCAATCTTTAGATTAAAAACATTCCATTTCGCTCTTTACATTTGGAATCTCGCTATAAGAAAGGTTTTACTGTTTTTGAATAAAACATGTGTTTACTTTTTTTAATGGTAAAAGAGGGGTAAAATCAGAGCTCGAAAAACATCCCGTCCGCCCGTCCTCTGCCATCCCCGCGGACAACGAATTTTTTAAATCCGACGTTCGCGCGAACTGTCATTTTCCAGTTAATGTTCCTGATGCATTTTCAATTTTTGTTATCTTACAAGAGTCTAGCGCCTCACTTCTAAAATGACCCTCTAATCTAGAAATATAGCAACATATTGCGTGTGATGGAATTGATGTTTTCTCTGTCTGGGAGTACTGCAGCGGTTGAAAGGGGCTTTTCANTACAAGAGTCTAGCGCCTCACTTCTAAAATGACCCTCTAATCTAGAAATATAGCAACATATTGCGTGTGGTGGAATTGATGTTTTCTCTGTCTGGGAGTACTGCAGCTGTTGAAAGGGGCTTTTCAGCAATGAACTTACAAAATAACACATTACGTACTGGTCTTAAACAAGAAGCGTTAAGCGCAATTATGAACATCTACCTTAATGGAAAATCCATTTCAGATTTTTGTGTAAATCACCACCTCTGTAAATCATTGACTTGATTGTGGAACTTGCAAACGTCATATTCGATTCATTTAAAAAACGCAACACTCTCGGATAAATTGACACTCCATATAATTTGACCTTTGTCAATTAAATTATTTCATAAAATAAATACTACGCTACTATTAGTAACCTAGTATTTCGTTTATTACTGTATAATGTAATCCTAGTAACTACTAATTTATTGTGCAGTTTATAAAAATGTTTGTATTAAATAAGAGAAAATTATGTTTTTATTTATTTGGAAGCTACGGGTTAGTTTCAAAGGAAGACGGGTACATTGTTGGACAGGCCGTCCTCAGGGAACGGGAAAAATTTCTGAGTTTTTTCACACCCTGGGTAAAATCTATTTCAAAAAAGTTTATAAATAAATCGAAAAACAATTTATGATATAACACACATTTAAATCATTTCTAAATTATATGACCATTTTCTAAAAAGTTGTAAATAAAATTTGACAATGTATAGAAAGTATAGACAATGTATAGACAGTATATAGAAAGTTTATTTTCAATTTTCACAATTTTTGAGCATTTGAAATTACATTAAAAGTAACTAACGGTAGTACTATAATAGAACACAATATATTTACAAAAATAGATTAAATGTAATACCCTGTAAATAAAATCTGAATGAAAAATGAGGTATAACTTAGAGATTTATAATGCAAGAAGATGTTCCTATTTTTGATGAAGAATCATGAATATACATGTTTGTTGTGTTATTATCAACACCTGCACACTAATTTACATTTAAGTTGTAGGAAGAATAGTGTTAACAAAGAAAGAATTAATGAACATTCTGATGATTTTGATGAACTTGGTGTAGATTCTTGAAATAGATTAACGTGATAATCTCTCCAGTGCTCCTGTGTAGAAGAAGAAAATGTACATCTTGATGGTTCATTGTATGGTCGAATATTTCTTGGATAAGTAACAAATCCAGGCATCTATGAAATAATATCAAAGAATAAAATTTTTTTTTACTCCACACAAATTAGATAAAATAATTTTTTTGTGAGTTTCACAATGAAATTGTAGTTAGTTTTAAAAATTTATATTTAATTATAAAAATGCAAGATGTTTCTAAATGTCCTCCTTTTATTTTATATTCTTAGAATTTTGTCAAAAGTGATTAAAAATTTGTAAGGAGTCGCTAATTAATAGTCACGTAAAGAAACAAAATGCGCTACCAAAATCTATTTGATTGGAAGAGATAATAGAGAATCGAAAGACAAGTTTTAGACAAGACAAATCATCAAACAGGTCAATCAAAGACAAATCAGACAATCAAATAGGTATTGATGTTCCCCCCCCCGCCTTTCTCAGTAAAGTAAAGCATTCCCACATTAGCCTACTCAGAGCCAGGCAGGATAATGGAGTTGAAGGAGCTTCACAAGTTCATGATCAACGACATAGTTAATGCAATTTTATCAGCATTGCACAATGCAGTCTTTACTTCTCAGACAAGCTAACCCATCGACGTGAAACTAGGTGGGATTCTGAGGATTGAACCCCAGTCTTATACAATGGCAGCTCAGTGCCTTCAACCACTCAGCAATCTAGGCTCCTTCCTCAGTAATGATTTGTAAGATTTCAATACCATTTTTGTTTTTTCTTCACTGAAATCTGGAATTGCTAATGTGCTTGCCTTTTTTTTTTCTCACGGATTCTAAATTATACATACAAGCTGTTTTGTAACGACCACCCTTAATCAATATTTTTATAATCCTTGTCAAAAATGAAGACGAGAAATTAGTACAAAAGGGTCCACAAATTATTATTTGATCCAGGATCAAAACGAAAACTAATTTAAGGAATACTGGAATGCTGGAAGAAACAATTGACAGGTTATTAAAAGAGACAACTTCAAATTTCAACAAACAATCAAAATGGTTTTGATGTTTTTCATCCCACCTACCTCTCTACTGATTCCACCGATTGTGATAGCGTTTTTTATGCTAGAGTGGTGATAGAAGGGAGAGTTCTAAATAAGAATATCTTTGAGTTTTTAAGAATAAAATATCTTTGTTTTTGTGCAATTTACGCTAAAACAATTTTTCCGCATCATCGAAATTAGTTTTCATCAATTTATATTTTCGTAAGAAGTCGGATCTAGAATGAAACGAAATTTTAGCATTTGGTTAAATTATGCAAGGTAATTCAGTACAACGGTTACAAAACTGGAAGTTGGACTTATAAGGATTAAGAATTGTAGCACGGCATTAATGTGTAACATTCCGTCGATCAGCGAAATCCAAAAGTAAGGATCGAGTGACGTTGCTCATTAAATTCTTAGTAGGGCCTTGTTTATTTAGAGATGTAATTTAAACCTTTAACGGTAGTTGCGCAATGGCTCGTCAGGGGCAGATTGATCGCAATGTGCGTCATTAGCGAGGAATTAGCATATATTTTTATGCAATATTGGTGCGATTCAGTAATTTGCATACATTAATAATTTTTAGTAATTTTGATTTACAATTTTTAGTAATTTTGATTAACAATTTTTAGTGATATAAATTACGATAAAAAGCCTCTTCCGAGCCTTCTTCTTAGAATGCAATTAGTGAAAATAATTATTAAAAAAGTATAAAATTAAGATAATTTATTCAAATGAAAATGGCAGTTCAAAAGTGCACGAATAGGAAATTCATAATAGGGAAGCGTCCCTAGCGGCTTACGTTGACATTTTCTGCCATAGATTGCTATAGAATTCTTAATTCCCTTGATGGAAGTATCATCGTCCTTTATCTACTCCATGATTGTAACCACTGTATTGAATCACCATATATAATATAATAGTGAATTTTGAAGTATTTTGCAATCATTACCGGTATTCTTCTTCCATCACCTAGGAAACAGTGACTTGAATGATAACCATATCTCATTGCAGCTTCAGCTATACCTGCATATTGAGTATCCCAAGGATTATTAGTGTGGAAGTGCTGATAGAAGGTGAAATTTGAATTTTCGTCATCAGCTTGGGCACTTCTGAAAAAAGTAAATATGAATTTCTAAACTTTAAAAGGTAGATAACTGTAAATATATTAAGGAAATTAATACCGTGACAAAATAAAGTATAAAATTTGTTATGTTTCAAGTGCTATCATCAACTTTTTATATTTTCAGCTAAAGTAAAATGTATTTGTAAATTGAATGGCACAGTCGCATTGAAAACAATCATGTACAATAACAGTATAGGATGGTGTCTTTTATATACTTAGACATAAAAATAAACCAGAAGTGTAACATGGAAGTCTTATTACGAATTTTAAATACTAGTGACATTTGTGCTTAGCTTAACACAATTAACCATCTATATATAATTGTTTCCCTATCAATCAAAGAGAACTGGTTCTGTTATGCGGAGAAGAGAGCAGTTTAAAATGAAATTTCTTATGCGCGTGACAGCTAAAGGATTAAAATGTACATCCTCTAATGCGCACTCTGTTTAGTTTAGTTACGAGATATTATTTTATACTTTATATTTTAAAACCGTCATTGAATAGCCCTCCCAATTTTTCAGGTTACGACTATTAAGGTTAAACTGCGTAGCCTTGTAAATTTGATCCCAAACCAGAAGACAAGGGAACTCCTGGGTCAAGTATTGGGAGAAATTTTGCCTTCGTGGAGGACTTTTTAATGGAGCTGACCCGCATTTGATAACAAGAGAGCGGAAAACCACGAAAACTTCCCATAGTTAGCGTGACGGCAAAGGGACTCTAACCCCTGATCCACTGAGGATATTTTACGTCAGAACTGAGGTCGGTGCGAGCCGGGAGCGGAATTAGAATCAACTGGCCATCGCTGGGATTCGAACCCGGTTCACCTCATTGGAAGGAAAGCGTTCTATCCACTGAGCCACCATGGCTCAGTTACGAGATATTAGAGAAGTCTAGAACTTTCATGAACGCAATGACATACGCGTTTTAAAATACCCGTATGACGGCATCATATATTCCTCACACTACGCCAGCTCAGTTACTATACAGCATGGAACATTCTCACTGCATCCGCTTCGCGTGTAAAACTGCATAGGAGCTATTAACACTGCATCAGATTTCCCTAGACCAGCTGTTCTCAAAAGGTGTTTCGCAAAATCCTAGGATTCTGTGAAATGATGACATGGGATCCAAGAAATAGGATATTTTTTTAACTAATTATAATAATATTTATATCCAATTAATAATTCATAATTTATCTAATGTTTCACTTGTTTATATATACTTACGTAAGATGCGAAGGAAAGAAGTAGCTGTATATATGTGTGTATATTCTTGATGTTTTCCAAATTTCTATCTGAATCTGTTTTTAATCATTTAATAGTCTATTTTCATTTATTGTTGTGCTTGATTTGAGTAACTTTAAACTTATTTAAAAGATGTGATTATAATAAATGAAAGAATAGGTTTCATATTAATTTATCTTAATCGTTGGAGAAGATGAACACTGAACTGCAATTATTACCTGCTTATTTCCATTCCGGCTAAACTTTTTACCAAGTCACATGTTGCACTACTCAAGGCTCTTGCTCTTGCAATTCTTGGATAGTATAATACAAATGCTAAACACATTTCTTGACCAGTACCAAGTCCACCCTATAAATCGAAATACACACTTTATGAAAGAAATGATGAATTTTATTTTACTCAATATGCTGGGTGTTTCTTAGTGATCACCCTAAGTAATTAATTTTCAGAAATCTAAAAAATGAAAAAAAAAATTGAGTAAGCGTAGTAAATTAATACTGAGGTTAGTTTCACAAAGACTGCTTTTAATATGTAACTATTAGAATCTTAATCGAAAAAGTAGACAAAAAATATACACACTGCAGATTGTAAAATTAGTCTGGACACAAATAACAATAGAGTAAGGCGGGTGTATATACTATCAAATTAGATATGATTGCCAGTTAAAACTTGAAAATGTTTATAATAGTAGTCTTTCAAATAATCGTCTTTTAACTTCTCTCTGTTTACTTCTTCTACAAAACAAGTTTTGGCGCTTTGTACACTCATCTTCCAGCACAAATTTGTAGCCCATAATATATATACTTTGTCTTTACTTTATAATAAGGATTCTTAAAATATAAATGGTATTTTCTAATGGACTCTGTATCAGCACAAATAAATGAATAATAAATGAATAAATAAATAATAAATAAGTAAATGATGAATAAATAAATAACAAATAAATACATAATAAATATATAAATAAATAAATAAACAAATAATAAATATATAAATAAATAAATAAATAAATAATAAATGAATAAATAATAAATAAATAAATAAATAATTCCAAATTTGTATAGATATACATATACATACGCTCATTGCCATTAAAATTAAAGCATCTAGAAAGACTTGTCAATATGAAACGAAATTTTACATGCGCAAGTATAACGTTGAAGTAAGTAAATGATTAAAAATCAAAGCAAAATTATCATTTAAGGCTGGAAAAAACGCAATTGACCCCACCAATCGTTGCCGCTCAAGACAGGATTGGATTGCTACAATATAGAACCAGATCTTCTTCAGTGCTGAATCTAGATTTAATATGGGCAGTGATAACCATCGTGCACGAGTGTGGAGGTTCTATGGTGAACGCTTCAATCCTACCTACGCTGAGCGTGATGGTAAAGCGTGCTATCGTATACGACACTAATATTGAGCCATTGCACCATACATGCCCAGCGGAATGCTCGTGGCATCCTTTAGCTTCAAGTGTTGCCACTCGTAGCAGGGCTCCTCAGAGCAATTTTCCAACAAGGCAGTGCTCGACCACACACAGCAAGGGTGTCACAGGAAAATCTCTGTCACATTACCACTTTTCCCTTGCTTGTTTCATCCCCATATTTGTCACAGAATAGACTTATTTTGGACCATTTGGTATGGCAAGTTGAACAGCCTCCAAGATCAGTCAATTTACGTTATTCCTACATCAATTGTGAAATGATATGCTGAAGGACATCATAAGGGATTTTAATGCCTCAATGCACAACCTCATTGAATCCTGCAATTGTGCTAGAGTAGGTCCAAGAGGGTGCTAAAATCTTCACTCATTGGTATTTTCTCCTGCAATAAATGATTATTTTGCTTTGATTTTTTAATCACTTACTGATACGAACGTTGTACTTACATATGCAAAATTTCGTTTCATTCTATAACATATACTTACAAAAGTAGTCATATTTCTTCCTGTGGAGTCATAAGTACATTCGACAGTAAGGTGATCACCCTAGAATTAATTTTTCTTTCAATTAATAGGTATCAAACTGATGTATCAATTTAGCAGTTTTATGTCAAATAAAAATACTATTTGTATCTAGCTAGATTATGTTTCATGAAGAAAATGTGAAGGAACACAATAAGAATGACCCACAATATGTGAAAAACTTTAAAATTTCTGGTTAGTTTTTTGAAATAATTAAAAATCATTCAAAAATAAGTTCTATTATTTGAAATTTAAAAAAAATTATCTTAATGATTAGTTTACTTTCTCCTAAACTGCAAATATTTCTAAATAAAATTCGCATTTTTTGTCATTATTTAAGGATCGGGTCTCAGGAGGTTAAAGGAAACGAAAAGAGATAGAAATGTTTACAAGCTGAGTTCTGTTAAATTAAGCAAAATTTTTTCTTACCAAGTTTCGAAAGTAGTTATACAGTTCATATACTAGCGCTTTTAAAATAAAACAAAACAATGCTTTCTGTTGCATACCAGACTATTCTCACTTAAAATATTTCGACGGTGTGCTGTTAATTCTGTCTTCAGACTGGGCCATGTTTTGTTTATTTATTTAGACACTTAAATAAATTGGCTTTTCAAGTCTTTAACTCTAATCCCAGTCAAGTAAAGGGAAAGGTAGCTCAAATAAAAGAAGGACAGCACAAAGGTATATGTGAGAGTGTGAAATTCAAACTCGCTTCCTCAATCAGTCGAATTTTGGCTCTGCAAATGGTGGTAAATTTGAAAAAAAAATTGTTTTACAGATTTTCTCTTTTAAAAGCACCAATTGTTATTGATAACTTAAATATAAATCTTAATATTAAACCCTGATCAGAATAAATATCTGTATTTCTAAGCTGAAAGCAGTGAATCCTTCATATTTCTATCTCCTATCGTTTTTCTTTCAAATTTGAAATCCTTTGTCATTTCTTGAAAACCCTCTACTTTAGAGTATTTTTGAATATTATTTATGAACATTGCTTGCTATAAAAGTATTTATATATAATCGTCATAATTTGTGAGTAAACTTCAAGGAATATTCTTTTTTTTGAAATTAATTATAATAAATATAAAATTGCAATTTTATCGGAAGAAATAGAGTTTACACACGAAGAATGGTTTTTAATCTCGAATATTTTTAAGTTTTAAGGTATTGGAAAGAGATGTATAAATGCAAGATTTTTAAAGCTTTAATTATTAATTTTTACTTCATAACATTTCTTAAAACAGCATTATGAATATTTTTAGTCGAACTTTGAAGTATTTCATACAGAGAAAAATGTACGAAACATTCGCAATTAAAGATATACGATGCTGTAAAGGACATAACTTGCAAATATCCATAACTTTCCAACTTTAAGGTAAAAATGTTTACTTACTGATTTAACTGTGATCTCTTCCGGTAAATAGCGATAATCCTATAAAATTAAAGCTTCAATTAATATTTTTAATTATAAAAATAATGTTTCAAACATTTTATCAAGTAAATCAGACTATTTTTGTTTTTATGGAATGGAATGGAACTGCAAACTATAAAAAAATGATTTGTACATTAAAAAATATTTCACATTTAATGAGATCTTAATCAAGATATCACCTGATAATTAAAATCATATTTTAAATCCGATGCAATGTGGGGCAATTCAACACTATTTCTAAAGTGACGAAGCTTCATTTGTCTCCCTAGAGAAAGAAAAGAAATTTCATGCAGTTATTAGTAATAACAAAACATAAGTTATATTATTAAAATGATGGATAGTAAAATTTAAGAATAAAAATTAAAATTTTTATCCAATCTGGTGTCTTAAAAATTTCCAAAGTTTTGAAAACTCTGTTTAAGAAAAACGATAGGAGATATAAATAAATTATTTTTTGCATTCTGTTTAGGGAGTGAGAATTATTCTCATCAAAATCATTATAAATTTCGTTGATAGATGGCACTGTTAGATAGGAAAGATTATGGATAGAAAATCTATGGAATGTTTTCTGCTACTTGACCATTCCACAAAGATATTTACATGGACGAGTGTAAATTTTGTATTTAGACTACGCCACGTTGTAGCATTGTTTTATAGTTTTGAGCTTATTGCACCATCTGTTGAAGAACTCTGTAACTAAGTTTTAAACTTATGAAAAAAGAAACAGAACACAGGATTCTTTTCTTTTTCTAACTCCCGAATTTATTTTTATATAGTCGATCTTTTTGGGTAACCTAATTTATATGTTGTATAATGGAGGAATATAAGAATATAAAATACATTTTGTATTCCTCTATTATAAAACTTATATACAATAATATACGATTTAAAATGTATGTATAAATGTATGTAAAATGTATGCAAATGTATGTATTTGCACTTTTGTAAAGAGCTTCGTTAGATTATGATCTTTTGAAATAATTTAATAAAAACTATGTAAGATGGAAGATATTTTATACATATTATGCACAGTGGGTAAAGCAAGCCTTCGCTTTCATGCATGCTAATGAAATCTGTAATGTAACACAGGCCTACAAATTTAAATTGTGTGAGATTTATTAAATCCTTCTTTTTACATAGAATTTTTGACTTAATTTTATAGCATTTGATAATTTAACGATATATTCTCAAATTTTAAGGTGTTCATAATTCTCTGCTTGTAATTTGGTTGAAATAAATAAATAAAAAACATACGTGAACGGAAACTTCATCAATAGTTTTCAGTGTTCAAAATAAATATAACGTGATACTTATACTGGATTTGATGTAAAGATCGAATTTTCACCTGTTAAAATGCGAACCTACGAATGCGTGCAAATCTAAGATGTTTTGCACACAATTCACGAAATTTTCTTATTCAAAGATTAATTTTGTATAATTATTTCTGACNATTAATTTTTTATAATTATTTCTGACTTAATTATTGAATTTAGAAATGATAGAAGACGTTATGAATTGTAAAGAATACAAATTTTAAAGTTTTGTACAACTTATACTATGTAATTTTAAATAATATCTTTCGTAAATTTGTTTTAAATGTATCGAAAGAAATGTTTTACCAAGTAGATGAGAATGCAGAAAAACAGCAAATACTCGAATTCCTTCAGCTGGTATTGCCTAAAACAGATGTAACACATCTCTGATGAACAAAAATTACAAGGCACTATTTACATTAATTTACAACGTGAAAATAATTTACTAAGAATTGTTAGAATATTATTTTTTTAATCTTTATCTGTATCTGTATCTGTTTAGATGGAAAAAAGGGAAGAAATCAACTGGACTGGGAGGGGGGCTATATCTCCCTTCTTTGTGCTTAGTTATTGGCCAGTTGGAGATTGCGCAGTGGTGATCTATTCAATGTTATATTTTGACATTCTTTCGATAAGGAAAATAAATAAATAAAAAAGAATACAATTAAAATACCTTAAATTCGAAGCAAATTTTTACTTTTTAACTATACAGACTATCCTGCTGGAAAGAATTATCTAGGTTTTTAAGAAATATCTTAAAAATTATCAAAATTTTTAAAAGTTGTCGATTTAAAGAGAATTTTAAACTTAACTGAAAATTATTCAGAGCCAGTTTTTCTTTCATGAGTCCGGCAGGATTGGAAACTTAATATTTTTGATTTTGTTGAAATTTTTTTAAGATATTTTCTTTATGTAAAGCTATTAGACACACGTTTAATCTTATCTTGTGAAACTTTTTTTTTCTCAGTTTTTTTTTTGGGGGGGGGGGGGNGGGGGGGGGGGGGAGCGGCTTAAATTTGAAGTTCCTCTGAAATTTTGAAAAAAAAAAATCTCTAGAGGAGAATGTGGATAGACTGGGTACCTCGATTGTGTTGAAATTAGTTCGGGTTTCTAGCGGTTAAACTCTAAAAATGAAACAAAAATTTTATTAATCGAGAAGAAGGACCATATTGACACGACGTTTGCGTAGATAAGTTTGTTTTGCTTCGTCAACTCTCCAATGCTCTTAAATTTTCAAACTAGCCTTATTTATTGGTCATTACAGTTATAAAAATTATTTTTATTCCAGCTTATTACATGTTTAATAAAAGTTCATACCTTAAAAAAACAATAAGGATTAAGTTTTTCTTATTTTGAACACATATTTTACCCCCACTGGTAATTTGACTATTTCTACAAAAAAAAAAAAAAAAAAAAAAAAAAAANTTAAAAAAAATAAATAAATAAATAAAAAAAAAAAAATTTATATGGAAAGTAGTGCACTCATGACTTTCAGGAATGATATATTGTACATAACTAAACAATGGATATCTTGATTCAATTGACAGTGAATTTGATTAAGTGAAAAAAAAAATTACACCTGAAACATATCACTTACTTAGATTGTACGGAGTATATTTTACCTTTGCCCGTCCTGTAAATTCTAGATAGTTTAAGGTAAATTTTAACGGAACTACTTAATATATATTTACAGACCTTTGTGTTTAACTAATGGCCAATCAGAATTTGACGGTCAAAATGAAAGAAAAAGATTTCTTTCATTGATGCAAAAGTGCACTGAAAGTATTTATATCTTCATAGTAAGTGTGAAAGCAGTAACAGATAAATTGATGGTGAGTACCCTAAAAAACTTATTTTACAAAAAAAGCATTACCACATGTAAATAAGTGTTTTCTCAAAATTCCAGTGAATCTTCAGTTTTGACCTATCGAAATCATGGAAAAAAATTATTTTGCAAAAAAAAATTTTTTTTAATAGCATTAAGCAAGGAACATATAGTGAAAATTTTGAAAGTGTCAAGTGTCCAACCTTGCCTGATCAGCTAGATTTTGCATAAACAACTAATTAATCTCAATTTTTGCAAAACATATTGAGCCCAAAAATACAATGGGAGAAAAAATTCGACAACGAAACGCTTTCATTTTTATAAAAAAGACATTTGGCACCATTTTCTAAATTAGCATAAGAGACTCTGGTTAAGGTGTGAGTTACGCAAAAAAGTCGTGAACATCTGTTACAAACTCACCAATAATTATAAGCTAATTTCTCAATCTCATGATGACGGAGTCTTGTAAGCAGTGGCTTAATAAGATTGCAAAATCTCCTTGAAAAAAAAAACAAGTGCTTTTCGTAATAGGCCATGAGGAAAAAACTGAAACGCTGTAACTGTTTGGGGCTCCATGTTCATCGATTATCAGAATCACAGAAAACCAGATCAAATATATTTGGAATTTTTGATTTAACATTGAAAATCTTTAATAGACGAATAAAGAATTCATATTTATCTTCTGCTTTTGCAATTGTCGATGCCATCAATCCCTTGTCATTGGAAATAATTCATGGATTTTCTATTTAAATTGTCAACTTTTGTAAAATAGTCAACCTATTTTCGGTCAAATTTTGGATCGTAGAAAACTTTACATAGATTAACATTATAAAAAAATAGAATCAATTAGGAATTGTAACGACACATTTTATCTGGTATGTTGTACTGTTAATTCAGTCACTGAAGAAGAACCCCCTCTAGCTGCATCCTTTTTCGACCCCATGTTATGCTGCGAGATGTGCTTGTAGCATTATGTTCTTTATATTTTAAGAGCTAATTGGAGGCATGATTCAACTGATATTTTAATGAATTTGAATAAATAATCTTTTAAATTATTTTGACAGTAGCAGATAAAGATTAAGCATTGCTTTCATTTCTTGCCCACAAGCTTTGAATTGGCAAAATTTACAAGTTCCTAACACTCATTTAAACTGTTTACACTCTTGACATTTTAATTAGCGGCCAAAAGAGACTAAGGTTACTTTTCGATTGCTGCAAATTGTACTTTCTCCCACTTTGATTGCACTCAAAGATTGTCACATAGTACCTTCAGTCACTTGAATTATTTAAAACATTCAGTCACTTAAGTCATTTAAACCATTCAGCCACTTAAGTCATTAGTACCTTCAGTCATTTAAAGACTCGACAAAATAAATTAATGTTGTATAGTAAAATAAGACTAAACAAAAATCAAAACTTTTTTCTACTATATTATGAAACAGAAAATTTTCTACAATGAGAGATATTTTAGATAAAATTTAGGATTATAATTAGACAATAATAAAGACAATAATGAGATAATAAAAGACAATATTAAGACAATAATAAAGACTATAATAAATTTTTTCTCCTTTGTGTCTCAGAATGCCTCAAATAATATTATAATAGTAAATAAAATATTTAATTGCTTTACCGGTCCTAGACATTGTGGATTAGCGTGTCCAGCTATGGTAAACTTCCGTCTACCAGGAGGTACAACTATGCAAGGATCCACGGAAGCACCAATCATTAAGGTCATTGCATCGTAACGTCTTAGATTAGGTGTATAATAAACTCGAAAACCAGATTCATCTACAACTCCTAAATTAGAAAAAAAATCATGGTTAAAATCCGATTTATTGTTTAAAACATTATAGAAAAATCTGTTTTTGAGTTTTGAACTTTTTCCAAATGTAATGTTTTAAACAGTAATAATAAAATACAAAGTAACAAGAAATAAATGGTAACTTTGTGTTGTGACAAGAAGTATAAGTAAGTTTTAAATAGAAAAACCAAAATAAAATTAAAAATAGTTATAATAAAATACAGATTGACGAGATATAACTTAGGAACATATAATACAGAATTTTAATGATTTTTAAATTGTTACAATCAAACTTTTAAATAAACATAAAGACATTATTACCTGTAGCATATTTATAGATTTTCAAAGTGATCAATATAGGCCTTAATGTAGAATCGTGTCATGCCATTATATGCATTACATATTTCGTAGCTTTTAAATTTATATTCATATTTCAAAAGTGTTCAAAAATTATTTCAAAATATTTATAATCATATTTAATCACAAGCACTTTTTAATGAAATAGATCACTTAATTTTAATTCAATTTTATAAAGAACGAATGCAAATTTTTCTCTCAATAAATGTAACTTTTTTATTGCAAGTGTATGACGAATTATATTCAGTGTCACCGCAACTAATTTTAAGCTTTCCAGCTTTAACCATATTAATTATTAGCATTTACGTTATTTAAAATTTACTTGAATTTCTAGCGAACAATTTGGCCTTAAAACTCCAGCCAAATTATTTAATATTAACATTAGATATTGTGGGGTTGGCAGAATTGGCTTGAATTTTGGCAGTATCCATTTTCAATAACGCGCCAATAATGGATCGCTCATGTAAAACGTCGATTTAATACTTACTTTCGAATTGACTTAAGGCAGGTGGTGAGGATTATCTCATATAGCCTGTCCCTATAAATATATTCCATCTAAATTAATTCTTTTACTCAAAATGTTAGTTCAAATTACATCTCACGCCTAAAATATCACCTATTATAAAATAGAAAGCCTCCACTTGTTTTCTCAGTTATAGCTCATTAAAAAAGTGATCCAGTTTATGCACAACTCTTTCTTATAAAAGTTGCAGAAATAAATTTATTTTATTTCAATATTTAAATAATTGAGTGACAAAGAGGAGAAAAAAAATCTATCTTATTTTTTAGTTTTTAATCAGACATACAGGGTGTTCCACCCTGTAAACCACCCTTAATATGCATTTTTAAATTCTTTGTCTAAAGTGAGAACAAATAGTTAGGCATTAGGGGTCTCAAATTTACATTTAATTAGAAAAAAGCAAAAACGTTATCAATATCTGAGTTATAACAGTATAGGAATACGCTAGCGTAATAAGCAACAAGATAGGTTTGATTGCGGGAGAAAATAGAGAGGAATTGAAAGACGACAATTAAATATCAACCTCCAATACTGTTTTGAGTGATACCCTCCTGTACTGTGATTTGTCTGATTTCGATGGAGTTTTTTTTTTTTTTTTACTCTCACTCAAGAATTTGCGATCCTCAATGCGTATCTATACTTTACCATTTTTCATTTTTGGTAAGGATTCTAAAAATATTAAGAGAGATCTTTGAACACCCTGTACATTTGTTATCATCTCGTTACTCGTTTTTCTATAAAATGGGTAATGTGCTGATAAAATACTGGTAAAATAGTAAACTGATTAGTTCACTATTTTACCGGTTTCTTTGGACTACCTTTGGGTAAATGTTTTCAGTTAGAAAGCTGATCGACATGCTTCTCAAAGTTTCCGATGTTTACAAACAATACTTTAAATGAAAGATACAATGCGCAAAAAATAAATGAACGGACCACCCTAATTTTGATCTAATGATCAGATCTTCCCTTACTTTACTTTATTTGCAAAAATTGGGCACCTGAGCAGCGCAGAAGGCACATATCCCATACATCATGAAGTATTACAAAAGTTAAAATAAAATACAGTATGAGTTCAGCAGATTATGGGGTGGCTGTTACTGGATCGGATCTTCCACGTTCTAGGACTCAAACTTATTGGTTTGAGGTGGTGACCTCAAATATGCTAATTAATTAGAGCAGACGATATTTTAAGCAAGGGAATCAATTACAAAACGTACTTTCTCTGAATAAACATACCTTTTTTTTCGTCGGATTCGGATTTGAGACCCACAAAAAATAGGGGACAGCAGCAATCTGGGAAATATATTTTGGTCAGGAGAGCGGTTTAGAGTTTGGATTCTATAATGTTATTTTTGTTTTTTGTGCATTTCACCATATCTCGAGAAATTTTTGCGTGAATTGAAAATTTTTTGCACACAATTATAAAATTCGTTAAGGCAAAGATAATTCCATGCTTAAAATAACTTTTAGTATACATTTATTATTATTTATTATTTTTTTTAATAATGGTCAAAAAAGTTTGAATTTTAATATACAATTTTTTAAATCAGTTTAAAGAAAGTAATTGTACATGGAAAAATACAAATTTTGAGTGAAATCGGCCGAATAGCTCCCGAGAAATCGAATTTTAAAAATACGACTTCTTCAAAATTCAAAGTGGTTCGTTTTTCATTTTGAGCACTGTACACCTCAAGAGTAAACTTTTTCACATCTCAGAGTTTTGTTCCAATTTCATTTCAACAATTAGTTTTCAATTAATAACAGTGTTAGTTTTATAATCGAGATGTTTGAAATAATTTTTCTGTGAATTCATTATTTCTTACCTGATCGAAATTCGCTGTTGTCGTAATGAATTTCCAAAACAAAATACAAGTTGGGCTTATCCCCTAAAGGCAATCCAGCTTTTTCTGGCATCACTAAATCCTTTAAGGTAAAAATACAACTAGTTTAGTACAATATAGTAAACAAAAAGGCAACTAAGAGACAATGTTTCTGATAATATGTCTCTTATAACACTATAATTTCTATAATCTAAAAATTACCAAAGTTATGACACATAATAAAATATGAGTTGATTAAAAATATAAGATTTTTAATTGTCAAAATGCAAGACGATTAATTTGAATGACATTTGATTTTGTTTTACAGTTATCTAAATCTAAGGTAATAACTATAATAATATTTACTAATATCCAAACTTGAATCAAAACAAAAAAGTATTATTGCAATCTTTCTTGTTCTTAAATTAATAAAATTATTGAAAAATAAAGTTATGAATTACAAAAAAGAGAGCTTAAAATATTTAATGAAAACGAAGTTTTCATACAATTTACTAAAATTTTAGAAGGGATGATAAGGAAAAGAATTAATAAAATGGTCATTTGATCGTTATGGAATAAAGCTCCTTAATTGGTGATTCTTTTTTAAAGCTTTAATTCTACAATACGCTTTTCCAATTCTTTTCACAATGCGTCATAACATAAATTTTTTTTTTGCTTCTAATCTAATGCAAAGGGAAATTTAAAACTGCTGGAGCTAATACAATGTTTTAGAATATAAAATAGCTTTAATTATTCAAAACCAATTTACCTTTATGATTTACTTTTGCTTTAATTTTGTATTCTAACGTGTTTTTTGATTTTTTTTTTAATTTGAAAAAATTACTTTTATTTTCACAATTAAAGTTAGTATAACTAAGTGGCAAAAAATTAAAATGTAGGATCTCGAGACAGTTACAACTCGTTTGAAAACATTCTTTTTCGATGCCCACCTGGAGAATGACCTTTCGTTATACAGGCATCTGAAGGACAGAATTGTTGGTCACTCTTTCACAGGCACCATATTAGGTGGGCCAATATTGCCCCCACAGTAAGGGCAGATAGTACAGAGAATGAAAGAATATCCATGCCTTGCCCGGGATTCGAACCCAGAGCCTTTCTGACGCAGGGCCAGTTCCCTTGCATCTACACAGGCCGATCGGCCATTTGAAAACATTTAAGTGGAAAAAAACTATTGCACTTACTAGGCCTCCGATTCCCCATGCAGCATATATGCTTTCACATTTTGTATAAATCTGAGGAGTTTCTGGTAGATAACATGGATAACCAATGTGATGAACGTGAGGTTCAAGTTCCCTAGCTGTTGCTCCTAAACAGCGATACAGCACCATGTGATGGACATATGCAGCACTTTCTTTTGAAACTAAAGGAGCAATCTAAAAATGAATTCAGAAAAGTTTTTAATAATAACCCTTTGTGATCATATTAAATAATTAAAAACATTATTGTGATAACTATAACTGATAACCATGTATAAGTATTGACGTCGGTAAAATTTCTGTATAAGCTATTTTTCCATTTTTATTTTTAGTTTCATGGCAGAGAAGAAATGAAAGCAGGAGAGACATTTTCCTCATTCTTTAAATATAAATATAAAAGAAAGTGTTGAACAAATAGTTCTTTCTTTATTATTAAATAAAGACCTCGAGCTTTGATGTTAAAACTGGTGAGGGAAAAGTAGAAGTGTATACTAACCGATTTTAAGAGAGCTTAAACAAAAAGAAATAATAATCAATATAAAACAATAGTAAATTAAATATAATGGGTCTGAAGGTTTAAAAATGTTATATGTTAGAAGTGGTCGCTTAAATGTTGCGACAAACTTCTATGGAGGTTAAGGCATATCAGCAGGATTAAAATTGCATAGGAACCCGTTGTACGCGGCTAGGGGAGTCTAGTGGCGTATGACTTGACCTAGTGGCGTATGACGACATTTCCGAGCATGGGTTCTTAAGCGATTTTAATCCTGTTGATATGCCTTAACCTCCCTAGAAATTTGACACAACTATGCGGCCCACTATTATACATTAAGTTTTTAAACGTGTACAGTGGACAAAAAACAAAACAAAAAAAGAACAGACCACTTTAAATAGCTTTTGATCTAATGATCGTTCTAGGACTCAATCTTAATGGCTCCAGAGGTTGACTTTTGCTAATTAATAAGTTCAGACGATATTTCAAATTACGAAATCAGACATAAAAGCGTACTTTCTCCGAATAAACAAATCATTTTTTAGATGGATTCGAACTTCTGACCCTCCCAAAACATAGGGGGCTAGCTGCAATCTTTCAAATAAGATCCCAATAGTTTAATCTGGAGAGCTTTCCATAATTTAGGCTCTTTTTAATGTTAATTTTACCTTTTGTGTACTTCGCTATAACTCGAGAACTTTTTATGCGAATTGAAATTTTTTTTACTCGTAAATATAAAATTCGTTTATCCAGAGATAACTCCATACAAAAAATAACTTTTAGTAAATTTTTATTATTTTTTATTATTTTATTTAAGAATGGTGGAAAAAATTTGAATTGTTTGGTATACAACTTTTTGGATCATTTTAAGGAATTTATCTTTAAATGGCAAAATACAAAATTGGAGCGAAATCGGTCAATTAGTTCCTGAGAAATTGAATTTCAAAAAAGTGAGATTCTTAAAATTTGATTTCTCAGGAACTATTCGACAAATTTTGCTCAAACTTCGTATTTTGCCATATAAAATTATATTCTTTAAAATGATGCAAAAAATTGTATACCTCAGACATCANCAAAACATAGGGGGTTAGCTGCAATCTTTGAAATAAGATCCCAATAGTTTAATCAGGAGAGCTTTCCATAATTTAGACTCTTTAATGTTAATTTTACCTTTTGTGTATTTTGCTATAACTCGAGAACTTTTTATTCGAATTGAAAATTTTTTTACACGTAAATATAAAATTCGTTTATCCGGAGATAACTCCATACAAAAAATAACTTTTAGTAAATTTTAATTATTTTTTATTATTTTATTTAAGAATGGTCGAAAAAATTTTGATTTGTTTGGTATACAACTTTTAGGATCATTTTTAGGTGGCAAAATACATTTAAATGGCAAAATACAAAATTTGAGCAAAATCGGTCAATTAGTTCCTGAGAAATTGAATTTCAAAAAAGTGAGATTCTTAAAATTTGATTTCTCAGGAACTATTCGACAAATTTTGCTCAAACTTCGTATTTTGCCATATAAAATTATATTCTTTAAAATGATGCAAAAAATTGTATACCTCAGACATCAAATTTTTTGACCATTTTTGAATTAAATAAGAAATAATAAATATTTACTAAAAATTGTTATTTTTTGCATGGAAGTCATCTTTGGATAAACCAATTTTATAATTGTGTGTAAAAAACTTTCAATTCTCTTAAAAAGTTCTAGAGATATAGAGAAATACATAAAAAGTAGAATTAACATCTGGGGTCCAAACTTAGGAGCGCTCTCCCGACCAAACTATTGGAAAAATATTTCCTAGATTGCGACTACCCCGTAGATTTTGGAATGACAAATCTGAATCTTTCAGAAAAAAAAATGTATGTTTATTCAGAGTAAGTACGTTTTTGTGTCTGATTTCGTAACTGAAAATATCATGTGAGCTAATTAGTTAGCATAGTTGAGTTTAACCCCTCGAGTCATTAAGATTGATTCTTAGAACATGAAAATCCGATCAAAAGTTATTCATGGTTTATTTCAGCGCGTTGAAAAATTTTTGACTCGCAAAGTGGGTGGTGAGCTAAAAGAGGTGAGAAACAAATGCTCTAAATCTACAAAATTTGCAATTCTAAGTGAAATAACGTAATCAACGCTACAATCAACATTTTATATGTCAAGAAACGTATCACGTGGAAGAAATAAATCTCCAATATAATTTTTTTTCGATATTTAGTAGACGATAAATTCTCTTCATCTTCATCCATTTACATCCATGAGCATTTATAATTATTCTACTTTTTTTAAACCAAGGACCAAAAATTTCGAATAACGAAAGGAGTAATTTTGAACAAAGACAGGGACTGATAAATCACCGACAGTAAGAAAAAGCACGTATGTTTTTTGGTGCCTAAGTTTATTTTTATTTTCTCCTTCTGCTATCAAAAAAGAAATTTTGCTCTTCATCTTCTTTTTACTTATAATATAGTTTGATTTCTTTTTGTAATAATAATTTGCATAAATAAGAATTTGCTAAAATTGACGACGTAGCCTTGGATCGTCCAAGATAACTTTTCTTATGAGTCTGCGGGAATGCATAATAATTTTTCTTATGCGTCCAAGGGGATGCATCATAACTTTCATATTGCAACTTCGTGGTGAAGTTGAATTGCTGATATATAAAAAGGGTTAGAAATATTTCAAATTTTGTTTATTTTTGAATAAACACAATATTAAAAAGTCGGTTTTTGTTTAAGATATTTTTAAAGTTATATATATATTTATTATTAATTTGTAAAGTTAATACGAATTCTTTTATTATCACCTTTTTTCTGGGTAGACATTATTTCCTAAATACATAAATTTTAATAAATTTACAATAAATTTTAATTACATATTAAATACAGTTTATTCATTGAACTTTAATAATTAAAAGGTTTCATTATGAAAAATCACAAATGTTATAAAATGCATTTTAATAATCCGTCCATTTTACATGAAAAAGGATTTTGTTTGTCAGGTCTTCTGTTCGTTAATTGTGCTAATTCTGTTTGTAAAAGAGAAAATTTTATGCAGTTGGTCATTCACTATTAAATTACCTTAACTGGCAGTCATGTATAGTTATCATAAACATCAGTAAAGTTTCTGGCCAAGCTGTTTATACATTTTTATTTTTAGTTTTACCGCAGTGAAACAGTAAAAGCAGGAAAGACATTTTCTTTATTCTTTGAATATAAATATAAACGAGAAAGTTTAAACAAATAGTTTTTATTTTATTAATGAAAAAAAAAACACGAAAACTGAACATTGATATTAAAATTGATGAGGGGAAATTTAATGTTTATTCTAACCAATTTCAAGCTTAAAAAATACGAAGTAATGGACAATTTAAAACAGTAACAAGGATACTAAGTCTAAATTAAAAATAAGTATTTTACTTTAAAATTATTCCTTGTAGTAGCTATGTAACGGGATAAAGACGCTTTCACATATTTTGAGGCATTTTTTATGAAAAAAAATTATTGAAACAAAAGCAATCTGCTGATCAGAAACAATACGTTGCTGTTCTTGTGGTAGGCCAATAAGAAAAGGAGTGCGATTGTTCTTGTTTTCTAGTGGCGCCATCTATGGTCAAGAATTTTGACTTCTGCCACTCCCATACGTCACATCCGTTTATAGGGTAGACCCAATCATACATCCATTCATTCATCTACAGATCGTAATTTTGACCTCAACCAGCGAACGATCAATCTCTAATTCAGTACTCCCAGAGGTATAGCTTGTTATGAAAACATGGAGGACTTTGTGACCCGACCTATTTACTATACGGTCACCATTTATAACACGGTCACCATAATTCGATCACCATTTACTACACGGAGAGTCTTCGGTCGGCTGGATTCGAACTCACATTCTCACGAACATGAGTCCAGCACCTTGTCAACTAGGCTATCCCGGAATCACGCCATACGCTGAACAGAATAATTGATGAAGCTTTAGAATTTAAGAAACAATAATAGAAATAAAGTTCTCGAAATTTAAATGATTATATATTTAATCGTATTGACTGCTACTCACATGAAGATACACTACCTTACTTACTGAAGAGACACTTTCAATTGGCATTTTTTTAAAATTTCTCAGGAAATACTTGGATTTAACTTAAGAGGTGCTTAGCTTATGCAAATTCTTCTACTTATCAATAAAGTTTAAAGCCTTCAAATATTTGAGGAACTAGCAATAAATTACAAACGAAATAAAGTGCTTTTGAACACCTTATGTTAGAAAATAAGACAATTAACTTGCAGCTTGTATTGATTACTTTAGTTATTACATGCAGTATTTGTACAAAATTTAATAAGCCTAGCCTAAATGTTTATGGAAAGATACGATCATTTTTATAAATAATAATAATTTTGTTTTACGTTTTTCTGCCGAAACTTTAAAAATATTCAATAAAATTAAGTAAAATTTTGGGAGCAATTTTTAATTAATAGCAAAACTATTTTCAAATTTGAAAAAATTTCGTCAAAATTGCGCGAGAGTCAAAATTAGTTCTTTCCTTTTATGCACGAGCAGAAGACATAATTTTTTTTTCTCTCCACATTTAAACATTTAAAAAAAAATTGGTTAAATAAAGGTTGAAATGTAAGTTCATTGGACAGTGGAAATTTCCAATGAAATAATGATACTATTAAAAGTGACGTCAAAATTTTTAAAGAATTTAAAAAGCCCTTTTTTAAATTGTTTAATATACTTTTTCGTTTACATTTTTGCATGGTTTTTTATTGGCAAAGAGGTGGGTGGTGAGATAAAAGAGGTTGGGAACTTATGACCAAAAAAAAAAAATTTAAAAAAGTAAAAAAAAAAAACTTTATTTATTTCAATTATAGTATGTTTGAGAAAGAGTTAAGTGATGGCAAAATTTTGATTAAGATAAACATGATTAATGTATTACAACTTTTCAAAGAAACAATTGTGAGATAAGGTGTCTAAATTAGAAATAAATCATGAATTAGTTACTTTAACGAGTTGTTAATTGATACACTCAACTATCGTTTTACGCTACCCATATTTATATTTTAAAAAGTAACAGCTTCATTGTTTCTAGAAGAGAAGCGTACGAGGACTAAGGTCAAGTTAAAATAAAACGTGCTCATAAGGACAATTAACTGGTTTATTTATTTTTCGTTATAGACCCAGGAATGTAATCAGGAACTGAAAACAGCAAAGAGAGTTCGTCGCTTTTCTTATAATCACTATCAAAAGATTGAGCTAGGAAAAAATCTCAAACAAAATACAAACATTAAGTATAGTCTTTTAGTTTTTAATGTTTCAAGTCTCATGCTATTCACGCTTTTCTGTCTCAATGACCTTATATAATTTTTTTTAAGGAATTATAAGTCAGAAGAATTCTCGAATGTTACTTGGAGTCTGGAAAAGCCCACTTGTGCAAAATTGTTCTCGTGAACTTAAGGCAATTATCATCAATCCGCGGGGATCATGATTTTCATTGTCGATGATTAATCGTGAGCGCACTAATAATAATAAAAAAAGGAATTTAAATTTTACGAAAATGGAACAATTATTTTGATGTTATCTCTTGAATTGAAGAGTTTAGTCACGTACTACGATATGTAAGATTCCATGATTTTTCTGGGATCATTTTTCAAACTTTTTTTTACGCACTTTTTTTTCTTTCAAGAAAGGAAAAATAAATTGTTATACTATTGATAAATTTTCTTTTATACTTTAAAGTTGTTATTGGAAATTTTAAAGTACATAAAACTTCCCTGGATTCCTATCTACTTCTAGCAATCTTTTTCTGTATAATAATTTGTAACAAAAAAAAAGATTTATTTTATGGTTAAAATTAGATTCATAATTTGCACAGTTTAAAACATATTTCTGCACAATTACTCTCAACACAGAAGTGATATCTTCTGAAAAAATATTTTAAAATTTAATATCGAAGTTTGCAGTTTGTTTCTGTGAATTAGATTTTAGCACAAAAAATATTGCCATCCATTTTTTTTACGAAATAAACTTAAACTTGGAAAAAACATGTTTGGGCGAACTACATTATGAATGACTTAAATTAAAAATTGGATTTTGAATTTCAAATTTTAAAGGGACATATGGCTTAAATTTTTGAAAATCAAACAAAACTCTGAATATTTTAAACATTTTTTTAAGTTTTTTGTTGGTAAAATTACTCAGGGTATTTTTTTCCCTATGATAATACAAAATAAGTATTTGCTTTGTATCTTAAATTTGTATTCCTCTTGAAAAATTATAATATTTTTTTAAGCTTTTTCTTGAATTTCTAAGATTTTCTTTCGTTTTTGTCTATTTTGTATGATGTTTAGGGAATAATATAAAAATGTGATTAAAACCATCGAAGATTTAAAAAGAAATATATATTCTTATAGTTGATATTTAAAAGGAGATGGCAGATTTAAATCGACTACTTTAAAAATTAGTTAAAATTAATTAGTTTTAAATGACTAATTAGTTTTAAAAATTACTAGGGGAGTTGAAGCACATTACCAGAACTAAAACTGCATTGAGCCCCAGGCCCGGAAAAGTCACCATACGCCGCTATGGGCGCGTCCCTATTATGAACTGTTTCTTGGTGTGCTACTGAGCTGGTCATAATAGGGAAGCTCCCTAAACCACGTACAATGATATTTTTGGGCATGGGTTCCTATGCAATTTTAATCCTGATCATGTACCCTAACTCCCATAGAAATTTGTCTTAACATTTAGATGACCTCCTGTTATACACAAAGTTCTTAAACTGTTATACATAAAGTTACATTTCAACAAAAAATAGACTAAAAACGTAAAAGAAATCTGTAGCTTTAGGAGCAAAACTAATTTTAGATTTGAAATTCCCGAAATAGGCAAGTATTTTTATGAGTGCAACTAAGAATTTATTCTTCAGTGTAATTAAAAAGTATTTTTTTATTTTTCAAATAAAAACAATTTAAATCTTATGTTTTGAATATTTTCCATGCTCGTACTTTTTTTGAAATATGATAAAGAAGTAAGGCTAAGAAAAACAGATTAAAAAAGATAAAATGGGCTCAGACGCGAAAGTCCGACCCGGGCTCGTTAACTGAAAAAGTGCTTGAGTCCAGGACGGGATCGGTTTCCTGGTAAAATGTTAATGAACTTTTTATTACTTTTAAACAAGCATTTGATTCAGTTATTAAGTATAAAAAATGCAAAATTTATAAGGTTCAAAAAAAATTTTATCAAAATATATAAATTTACTAGCTAATCAGAAAACTAATTTCAGATTTGAAATTCCCGAAACAGGCAAGTATTTTTATAAGTGCAACTAAAAATTTATTCTTCAGTGTAATTAGAAAGTATTTTTTTATTTTTCAAATAAAAACAATTTAAATCTTATGTTTTGAATATTTTCCATGCTTGTACTTTTTTTGNTAAGGTATCATGATATCATTTTACTTCCATATTACAATTTCCACTTTCGAATCGTGTTATACAGCATATATATATATATATATATAATTTTATTTAATTTATTTATTGTTTTTTTTCTTCTTTTCATTTAAAAAACTTCAGAATAGAAAGGTTTAAAGAGATATTTTTTTTAGCTAATTTCTATAAAATGATTTATGCTCTTTTTTTTCAGCTTAAATTAAAGTAGAGATAAAATGGGCTCAGACGCGAAAGTCCGACCCGGGCTCGTTAACTAAAAATGTGTTTGAGTCCAGGACGGGATCGGTTTCCTGGTAAAATATTAATGAACTTTTTATTACTTTTAAACAAGCATTTGATTCAGTTATTAAGTATAAAAAATGCAAAATTTATTAGGTTTAAAAAAATGTATCAAAATTTAGAAATTTACAATCTGTTCGGTGTTTTTTTTGCTTCGTTAGGTTAATTGTCAAATGAAATTTATTTAACTTAAGCGTTTAATTAAATATTTTTATTTTTTATCATTTCGGATTTTTAATGTTAGTGGAATGCAAGTAGAGTTAGTGCGGGGGCAAACTTTCGGTGTTCAAATGACAGAATGAGAGATACTAATACTAGAATGAGAGATTCTAATAAAAGAATGAGAGATTTTAATAATAGAATGAGTGATTCTAATAATAGAATGAGTTATTCTGATAATTGAATGAGGGATTTTAACAATAGAATGAGAAATTCTAAAAATAGAATGAGAGATACTAATATTAGAATGAGAGATTCTAATAATAGAATGAGAGATTCTAATAATAGAATGAGAAAGTTTGGTAGCAAAATGTAATATTTAATGTCTCGGGAATACTTGCCAAGAGGGCATGGAGTCCTCTAGTAAATCTTAATTCTTGTATGTAAAAATACGTTCTGACGGCAATCATGTTCGTTAAATGTAATTTATTCTTATGTGCAAGGCTCTAGTGGTAAAATCAATAGTAGGGAACCGTTTTGAAATAAAACAAAGGAAAAAAAGGAGGGATATATTTATATTTTAACTTCTTATTATTTCATTATTCATTTTAACGGTTGTTCATGATATGAATTAACAGTTATAATTTCCCAAATGACTTTTCTAAATTTCCTTGTTTAGACATCAAAGGACGAGTGGCGAGAACTCAAAATTTGGCCGTTATTCGACTTATATATCGGGTTCTAAATAATTCTATATATTTTGGGCTCAAATAGACAAAAGCGACCTGAATTCGTCTCTAAACTGAAGAAAAAAATTAAAAAATTTTTGTCTTCTTTTATCGAAAAAAAAAAAGGTTTAAAACAAAAAGGTTGAAAACATTTCTCCAGTTAATAGGCATAATGTCGTTTTCTTACCCTATACAACTGGCATTTCTTGTTGTTATATAGTTCAGTTTATTTATAAAAAGCATACTAATAATAATAAAGTGTACTTTGAGAGAAATTACAATGTTTCAGGAATGACTCAAAGGTGGCTACTTCATAAAATGGAAATTCAGTTATTAAGTAAATAAATAGTTTAAAAAATTCAAGAATAAATAAGTTATACATAAAAGAAAAAGAAAAATTTAAAAAAAGTTTTTTCTTTCATTTTTTTCATCTAAAAAAAAAAACCCTCTACAGAAATAGTTAAAGAGTTTTTTTTCAATTAAAGCTATAAAATGATCTCCTATACCATACAACCCAATTTTTTCTAAAAATTTGTTAATTAAAATTAAACTAATATAATTAAAAAGTACTGTGAATAAAACTCCAGCAACATTTTATACAAGGGTTGCTCAAAATGCAAGCTATCGCATTCTTAGCCGAAAGTAAATAAATGAGCAGTTGGTCCATTAATTTTTAAGAAATATATATTACATATTCACATACCAGAAACATCATTATAAATAGCAGACCATCTCTTAATTACCTTGCTAAGCGGTCATTCACACCATGGTTATTCAAACTAAAAAGATCCAAAACACCCTGGCGTCAAGGATCATTAACTATTTAGACTAGTAACATAGCATGATAATGAAGGAATTCTTCTACCTAAGGCTAACATTAAAGTCATGCAAAATATTTTGAATTTGTTTAGATAATACTTAATTAAGCTAAATGGTAGAAATTTGGATAATCGATAGTTTCTTCCAACTGATAATCATTTTGACCTTCGTTATTAAGACTCTTTCGCCTAGGTTTGAAATTTTTAACCAATGATACGCTTGTGTTTTCCCCTTTCAACTTTAACATTTAAGGAACGTGCGTCTTAAATATAAATACCCAAAATGAATATTTTTCAGAGGATTTTTTTTGATTGTGGATTAAAAATATAGAAATTTAAATTTTTAATGCCGCAGGGAGAAGGGATGAAATGAAAATAAACTGCTTCTAAAATTCTTTAAATTTCACACATATAAAAAAAAAGCATTTTCTCTTAATTATTCAAAAATCAGTTAAATTATATATATTTTTTATTTTTCTTAAATTTTTTTTTTAAGTAAGCTAAATTTAAAATGGTAACGATTTATATATTTTTTTGTTCGTTTGAAATACTGAAGGGGCACGTATATAAATTTCTAATTATATACTGTTAGAAATCTTGAAGGTGTTTAACGATAATATCGTAACCCCCTTTGAATCTGACTATTCGATACTATGGATAAACTTGATAAACTAATGGATAAACTATGGATAAGCTAATTTATAACAGCTTAATACGGATTTAGCCAATTCGAACTGTATTATGGCCAAGGTACCAATATTATGGTTCAACGTTTAGCTGAGTTTTCTGAGAATTCAAACCCCGTATTTTCTGCAAATTACGCACACTGATTTTCAATTTAATTTTATTACATGTGTAACAGTTAGTAAGCTCGTATCTTCCTGTTCCTGATTTAAAAACAGTTTATTTAAAAAAAAACATTAAATATATTTGAATTTTCGAGCTTTTTTTATACTTTTTAAGCAGGAAAGAACAACAAATAAACTTAACTTACTTGAATGACGTGATGTTTTTTGTTCAATGGAGGTGCTTTGACGATTTTACACCAGTATGTTGTATCAGTATCATCCATAATAGTAATCTGCAATAGAATGAAACTATTTTATTTAAACAAGCAAAGGTTCTAAGAAATAAAGAACATTTTAATTTGATTCGTGAAAAATTTGAAGGTCGACATTCTTATTTAAGAGGTGCAATTTGAAAAAACATTTTTTTGAGTTTTTAGAGAATGCTGATGCTATGATATACTTTTTGAGTTATGTGTGATGGTTCAGTGGTTATGGCACTGAACTGTCACTGTGTAGAACTGGGGTTCGATCCTCAGTGGTGTCTTGAACCCCACCTATCTTTAGATCAATGGGTACCAGCTTGCCTGTGAAATAAAGACTGCTTGCGCGCAGTGTTCACCACATTGCCACTATCATAACACTCGTCACAAAATTGGGGAACCTAAATATCCATGATTCCCCTGGCCCGCAATGGGCTGCTGCATGAATGCTTTACTTTGCTATTCCTTCAAACATGATTTTTGGGATGTGCTGATTTTGTTAAACACGCATTCTGAGTTGTTTTCAGAATAAAAGTTCACTGACTATTTCAACAAAGTCAGATACTTAAAATTCCACTATTCAACCGATTTTGTTCCAATTTTGTATTTTGCCATGTAAAATTATATTCTTTAAAATGATTCAAAAAATTGTATATCCTTCAAATCAAATTTTTTTCTGCCATTATAAAATAAAATATTAAAAAATCATTAATATTTACTAAAAGTTATTTTTTGCAAGGAATTACCTTTGGATAAACGGATTTTATTACTGTGTGCAAAAAGTTTTCAATTCGCATAAAAAGTTCTCCTGTTGTAGTGAAATACGCAAAAGATAAAATTAACATTAAGGTCTCAAACTTAAGAAAGCTCTCCTGACCAAACTATTGGGATCATATTTCCCAGATTGCAGCTACCCCTTACATTTTGGGGGTCAGAAGTCCGAATCCGCCGAAAAAGAAGGTATGTTTATTCAGAGAAGTACGTTTTTGTGTCTGATTTCTTAACGTAAAATATCGTCTACACTTATTTATTAGCATTTTTAGGTCACCCTTCGAACCATTAAGATTGAGTCCTAGACCCTGAAAATCAGATAATTAGATCAAAAGTTATTCAGGGCGGTCCGTTTTTTTGCTCACTGCACACATATAAATCGTTATTGTCAAATAAATTTTTACGTTATTCTAAAATAATTAAATAATTTATAAGGAATTAAATATAATTCAATTAAAATAAAGATTCGAAAAATCACTGTTTTAAAATTCTTTTCTCTGTCTTTATAATTGGTGCATGTCAAATTTGAATTGTTTTATTTTGCTTGATAACCACTGTTGAACTGCAGACCCAGTTTTGAGTTCACGACGATTGTCATACAACTCCATAGCTTATTGTTCAACTCATGTCCTCCCTGAGACCTCCTGGATCAATCATTAGGATAAGAAATAGCCTTCGTGGAGGATTTTTTGATGGAACTAAGTGACAATTGCGTTACACGGAGAGGAAACCTGCTAATACCTCTCACAGTTAACCCGTCGGCAACGTGACTCTAACCTCTGATCCGTCTACCACTAAAGATATATTACATCAGCACTGTGGTTAGAGCGAGCCGAACGCAGAATTTGAGAATTCTATCTTCTAAGCTACCGTAACTCAATCTGAATCAGCGATATTTAAGGCTATTTTTTTTCTTTTTTACAAAAAAAAGAACAAATTAATTTTTTTTTTAAATAAATAATAAGTATATGAGCAATAATTTTTGATTTTTATCAATGATGCATACATAGCAAAAAAAAATTTCTTTTTTTTAAAGTTTTTAAATATGTAACGATAATTATTTCACATCATTTTGAATTTACTAAAAGTCTAACGAAAATGTTTAAGTTTTCAGATACGCAGGTTTAGGTCTAATTCATTACTAATAAGCTGCATCATTAATTGCAGTTGCTAAAAAATACAAGTTTAAATGTGTAAAGTTACTTACATTTGGGGCACGAATATCCCAAATTTTTGCTTCATTCGGGAGCGAAGTCTTTTGCAGAACTGGCTGCAGAAGCATAAGACTCTTAGATCCTCTTCTGTGTTTTCCATGGTACATGAAGTGGTCATCAGATGAAGGATCGTCATCATGGTAAGCGTATATTACCCGAGCTGTATCATTCTGGAAAACTGTACGCAATTAGAAATAGTGTTGCAGAAAAGAATGCATTTATAAGAGTGTCTTTTATTTACTATACACACTGACGTTTGGATAAATATAGTTTAAATTGATCACTGGAATCAATGAAAGAATAGGCAAATATGAATAAAAATTAAATTTACTTAATTTGTTGAGTGGCAGTTTTGAGGATGCAATAAAGTTCATATTACTTTTAAACGTAGGAAATCGTTCTTTTAATGGATCTTTCATAAAGAACCATAAAAATTCAAAATTCTAATCTGATGTTAATAGGTAATAATTCTTGGAAATAAAAATTTACCGGAGTCTGTATGTTAAGATCTATGCATCTGTAAGATCTAAAATATTCGATGTCTATATGATCATTAAGAAAATCTCAAAAATTCCCTTGAGTCTTGTGGCGCCATCTGTCAAAATGAATAGAGATGATTAAATTTCAGATTACGTAAAAGAAAATCTTGCAAGAATCCGGCCCTAATGGTCAACCCCCAATGATCTAATTGAGAAAACCCTTTCTTAAATAATTTGAGATAAGATGCAAAATAAAAAAAAGATGAAACCAGTTTGTTACTCGTTACTCAAATTAGTCGTTTTTCTATATATATATATANAATATTTCTTTGTTTTTTCACGGAATTAGTTAACTGAAAGTACCATTTTTGTTTCATTTATAAATTATATATATATATATATATATAAATCATACAGGTAAATCGTTTACTCGTAAGAAATAACAAAATTTTATTTTTAATATTACTCATGAATTACATTATTATCTTATTACATTATTACCTTGCTCTAATATAAATTTAAAAAGTAAGAAAAAATATTGAAAAAAGAGAATTTCTTACCGTAATCGGTATATCTTGTTGATCACAGGTGTCGAACTTTCTACTGAATTGAAGAATAGTATGAGTTATATTTTCATAGCCGCTTAACAAATGCCAATCTTGCTGATCATCTAAAACAGGTATTCCATTTTTATGTGCATAACGGTCCTAAAAGGAGATAAACTTTACAAACACATTGCAACAATTTTTAGCCCTTTTTTTCTATAACTAGATCAATATTCTGAAATAATAATGTTTAACAAAAACTCTTAATTATGTAAAATATTATAAAGCTTTTAAGTTTTTAATTTGGTTAAACTTATTTCGTAATAAGCATAGATTAGTAAATCATTTCTGAATTAACTGCGTTTCACTATATTGTAATTCAAATTTGCGGACACATTTTTAAAGTTCAATCAATTTTTCTTTTCCATTATGAATGTAAATTTTTATTTGCCAGTTTAATTCCAAATTTATTTCTTGTTATGCTAAACCTAACGTTTCCAATTCAAAGTTCATATTTTCAATTACAAAGCTATCATTCAATTTCTAATTTATCTTATAAGCAGGAGTAAAATATAAAGAAATTAAAAAAAATGTGCTTCAGAATACAAAGGAAATACAGAAATTTATTATTTTGTAAATAATAATAATAATAATAATAGTAAAAACGTTGTTGGTACGTAATTTTTTTATTCAATCAAAGCTGACTTAGTTTATCGATTTCCTCATTAATAATCAGGAAATTTTTTTTTTGACTATAAAAACCAAATTGATTTACAATCACTTCAGGTTTATATTGCCCGACATCCCCAAAATATATGAAAATTCCAATCAGACTGGTATTTTCAACTCATATTTTTAACTCCCTCAAATTTTAACGAAAATTGCTTAAGTGAATAATGATAAACGGCATCAAAGCAGAAGAAAAGAAAATTACATTTATCAAAAATTAACCTACGTATTTTTGAATTTAATTCTATAAATCAGAATTTATGAAACAAAATATACCTCATTATTTTTTATATTCCTAGTCATGCATTTAAAAAAAAAAACACATTTATTCAATTGGTATAGGTAAGAAAAGAATCAACATGAAAGTGGAAATCGTAATGTGAAAGCACACGCGAGATCGTTTGAAAGTAACATGAAGAGTAATCACTCGCCAATGATACCTAATTATTCTGATAATAATACTCCATGTTACTCCACCAATGCTTATCAGTGCTAAATGCGTTTTTGGTTTGATTGCTAATACTTCTTTGTCAATAATGCTCATTACTTTTAATTGATATTTAAAATAAAAATGATATGGATATAATGTTGTTAATGTCATATTTTGGGACAAATAAATTATAGGTATATATTCATATGTTTTTATCAGTATGTATTCGGAAAAGGTGGTTTATCTAGCTAGATAATAAACTAAATCAAAACTCTACCATTGCCATAATCATGCCGTTGGTCACAAAATTTTAGGGCCTTAAACTCCTTAATCCTCTAGCCCACAACTGGTTGCTGAGGGAATGCTTATTCTATTAAGTAAAATAAAATATTAAAAAAATTAATTTTTACATTCTTTGACTTAATGAATTTTATAATAGTGTGCAAAAATTTTTCCATCTGCTTTAATATTTTCAGAGACAGGGCTAAATACACGGAAAGTGAAATTAACATTAAGGGTCCAAAAAGAGTCTAAACTTCGGCATTAGGTATTGGGACAATCTTATTTCAGATTGCAGCAATTCTTTTTATTTTGAGGGTTTATTCAGAAAAAATAAGTTCTTGCGCGTGATTTCATTACTTAAAATCTCGTTACTTATATTGCATGAGATTAGACTCTCGAAACATCAAAATTGAGCTCTGTTTTTTGACTCTCTCTAAAGTGCGCAAAATAAAAAAAAGATATCACTGTGAATAACCTGAATATAATAACCGGATTTTCATTTACTAAGACTCAATTTAATGGTCCGAGAAAGTAACTATGGTAATTAATCAGAGTAGACGATATTTTAAGTTACGAAATCAGACACGGTAACGAACTTTCACTGAATTAGCATACTTTTTTCGAAATGTACTTGGATTCTTGACTCTAAAAATATAGCCTCAATTTGGATAATATACAATCACTTCAGTTTAGTCGAAAACGGTCAAAAATTTGAGTAATACTATATTGAGTTAATGATGAAAATGGTTGCAATTTCCCTTTTTTTGTGGAAAGTTGAATAATATATGAAAAATGATGCAAACATTTTCCAACATTTATATTGACTTTTGTGATAAAAAACTAATATGAATCAAAATTTTTTCAACTGTTAGAAATATTGTGTTCAATAAAATTTAGTTTTCAATAAAATTTAGTGTGCTATAAAAACGGTACTTTAAAAAATCAAAACTAGAAATTTCATATTGTGTGGCAGAAATCCTTCCATAAAAACAACTATTCATTCTAATTATTTATTTTAACGAACAGTTGATATAGATAAATTTCACAATAAATTTATTGCATATAAACGTTCATGTTCGCATTCTCGGCATTCTAATTATAGTACAAAAGAAAAATTTGTTTATATGAATGTATAGGAATGAAACTATTCTTCAAAACGGCGTATCTTTTAAACTGTTAGACCTTAAAAAGTTCGTTTTTTTTCGGAATATTTTTTATTCGGGATTGACCTTTTTCATTTGATACCTTTCATGAGCAAACTTTACTTCCTTTGTGACAAGAATTCTAAAAACATAGAAAAAAATTGTAACATTGATCTTGAAATATAAAATGAACTTAATTGCAAAAAATAAAAAAACCAGTAATAATAAGAACCACCCACAATATTTTAAGCGTTTATCTCTACACAGCCTGTATATTCATTTTCCCCAAAGGAAATATGCATGTCTACTTCTGTCTAATTCAAGTATTAAAGTTTTTTCTTGAAGTAAGTATTTTCTTGATTATTAAAGTATTTTCTTGAGCGAATAAACTTCTCCCGTTTTTTTATCTTTTAAAATTACATAGAGCATCAATCTCACGCATGCCGATATTTGATTGGATTCATGACAGAAATCATGATCTTCAGTCACTGACGACGACTTAGAATGTTATTAAAGGAGTTCAATTTCAAGTAGTGAAAACAAGATACTCCATTCACTTCGAAAAAAGCACTTAGTACAATTTGACTTTAAAATAGCAGTTACTCTAATCGTTGGGTTGCTTTGTGAAAGGTGGAATACCCGGGCTTTCTGGAGTTAAATGATTTCCAGAGATTCAGAAAATCTTTAAAAACAGCATCAACCAAATACTTTTAAAGTTATCATAAGTTTTTAGCAGATCATAAGTATTTCAGATACTTTTATTATTTTAACGTAAAAATTGAAAATTAAAAAGCAAAAATTGTTCAAGGGTGCATACACTGAGGTGACAAAAGTCATGCAATAGCAATATGCAAATATGAAGATGGCAGTAGTAAAGCGTACGAAAATCAAAATTGAATAGTGCACTGGCAGAATCCATTTTTGATTTTGGAGAATGTTTCAGACGTAATTATGGCAGCAAGAAGATAATTAATAGACTTTGAACTTGGAATAGTAGGAGTTATACACACGGGGCACTCTGAAATTGTAAGGAATTCAGCATTTCTAGATCCACAGTGTGAAGAGGGTATCGAGAATGCCTAATTTCAGGCATGGACAACGTAGAAGCCGACCGCCAGCACTTAATATCTGAGACCGCAAACGTGTGCGAAGAATTATCAGTCTTAACAGACAAGTAACATTGCCTAAAATGCACCGCCAGCACTTAAATGAACCGCATCAATGCGGGACGTGAAATGGTCGTGACAGTTAGAACAGTGCCCCGAAATTAGGCTGTAACGGGATATGGCAGCAGATGACCGAATCGAGTGCCTTTGCTAATGCATGACATTATGTCCAGCGCCTCACCTGGGCTCGTGACCAATTTGCTTGGATCCTAGATGACTGGAATACTGTTGCTTGCTTAGATGAGTTGCTCTTTTATCTGGTCAGAGCTGATGGGAGAGTTCGAGTTTGGCGCAGACCTCACGAAGCCATGGACCCAAACTGTCAACAAGGCAATGTGCAATCTGGTGATGGCTCCATAATAGTGTGGGCTATTTTTTCATGGCATGAACTGGGTCCTATGGTCCGATTGCACCATTCATTGACTGAAAATGGTCAGGTTCAGCAATCTGGAGACCACTTGCAGCCGTTCACGGACTTCAAGTATTTAAAAAATGATGGAATTTTTAAAGATGACAATGTGCCTTGTCACCGCACCTTAACTGCTCGCGACTGGTTTGAGGAATATTCTGTACAAATAAAACCAACGATTTTTCTACCTAGATAGATCGACATGAATCTCATCGAACATTTATGGGATATAATCGAGAGCTCAGGTCGTGCACAAAATCCTGCACCAGTAAATCAGTAATATTTTCACAATTATGCACACCGAGGCTGTATGGCTGAATATTCCTGCAAGAGATTTCCAACTACTTGTTGAGTCTATGCTACGACGGGTTCCTGCACTTCGTAGAGCTGTAAGAAGCTAAACACGATATTAAGACGTATCCCATGACTTTTGTCACCTTTGTGAAAATCATTAATAATTAAAGGTAATTTATTCATTTTGTACCGAATTTAAGAAAAAAGATTAAAATACGCCCTATTTCTGTACAGTATGCTCTGCAAATACGTTTTATTTTTCACACATTATACTGCTATAGAATGAATGCATGGAAGAATAAATGATTTATGTATTTTAGTTCATTGATCTAGAATGATTAATTTGCAAACTTGCAAGTTACTGCATATAGGTTAGCTACATATAAATTATATGAAGCTAGCATATAGTTAAATAAAACTTATACTTCTCATGAAGCATTTATAAACTTATTACATATTATTTATATACTTGTCAAATACTGCTTATGCTACTTATAAACTTGTTACATACAACCTATTTACTTGCTACATACTGTTTGTCTACGATAGGTACTCTGACAGACATTCGTCTGGAGGGGTCGCGGTGACTATGGTAACGAGGTATGATTATTTGAGAAATAAGTATTCGCACCTGAAACATCGTTTAGATCATTCGAATTTCTCTTTTTTAAAAGAGTCAAAATTTTAATAGCGGTAAGCACCCAAAATTTGATATCATAATTTTCACATTTTTTATTATTTTTTAAAAAGTATATATTATACGAAGCAATAGCCCAAAACGATTTTTTTAAATTTAATTTATTTTACAAGATATTAACAATTAAATTTCAAAGCTCGTTTTAATTGAAAAATAAATATCTAAGGATAGAATTAATGGATTTAAAAAAAAAATGTGTCTCATTTTACGCGGAAATAATGGAAGTTGTTGATAAAATAAATATAATAAAACAAATGCTTAAAAAATTGAATTTTTAATGCAAAATTAAGTTGTAAAATGAAAAACAAAAATGTCGTTAATGTTGTTCAAAGTTCAAACAAAACCCATTTTAAAGTAAATTTTATTCTGAACAAAATGGCTTTCCAAAAAAAATGGATCGCAATTCCATAAAAAGTTATAGCTTTTTTCGCTAAACGCTGCACCGCGGCGCGCTCTGCCACTGCACTCCACTGATCGCTCAATCGTGCTGTATCAGTTGATTTGGAGGGAATTTAAAAATCTCAACTAAAGTTTCACAAAGTAACAAACATTATATTAAATAATAAATTCATAATTTTAGGTGAATAATATTATGAATAATTAGTTATTTATAATTTATTTACATAATTTTTTGAGTTTGAACTTGGAACTGGAAGAATATATTTTATTTATAACTATCTTAACAAAAACTTCAAGAACTTCCACGTAAAATGAGATACAATTTTTTAAAATCCATTTATTCTATCCTTAGACATTTATTTTTTAATTAAAAAGAGCTTTAAAATTTAATTGTTAACATCTTGTAAAATAAATTAAATAAAAAAAATCGTTTTGGGCTATTGTTTTGTATAATATATACTTTTCGAAATGCAACAAAAAATGTAAAAATTAGGATATTTAATTTTGGGTGTAACAGCTATTCAAATTTCGACTCAATGACAAATTAAAATTGTTATTTCTATGTAATGATTCATAAATAGGATGTGTATGGAGATTGTATAAAATTGTTTAAAGCAAGCTCAATGTTTTATTAATAAATAACTCATCTATAAATTTATCATGCATAGTAAATTGGTTATTAAGAAAAAAATAAATAAATTTGCTAATAAAAAACTGTTAGAATTATTTTTTTTAATAAATAGTGAGAAAAACTATACAGGTTACATTAAAATACGAGTAAGAAAACGTAATTTAAGCCACAAAAAAACTTAGATAATTTCAGATGGTTTGATGGGTGCTGATAAAAATCATCGTTGATAGTTTTAGATTTCATCCTATTTGCGGTAACTTGCTTTCAGTTTAAAAAAAATTAAAAAATAAATAATAAAAACAAAGATATTAAATATTTTTTCGGCACAGATAACGTGAACTATTTCCATTTTCAACAAAAGTTTTATCTCCTTTTAAAATCAGAGTTAATAAGTTTAAGCACTTCACTTTTTCCAGAAAACTCAAATAGTAAAAGAAATTAACTGCTTTAAAAAATGTGCAAGTTTAGAAATTAAACCATCTAACAATCAATGAACATTCATAATAAATATCGTAAAATTAAAAAAAAACCTGTACTACCCTTAATGTCAGAATTTGTTCACTTTTTTTCCTTTGTATTTAAAAAATAACAACCAATTGAGTAGAGAGAATCATTACAAGTAAGAAAGAAATATCCACGCGAATCGTAAAAAAGTTATTGAATCAGATTAAATAAGTCTCCTACTGATGGCTGAGTCAGCCAATCTGGTATACTTCCCATACAAGCTATCATCGAAGCTACCCTCCCTAAAATGCCCTCTTCTTGTTTCCATAGCACCAGACTGTCGCAGACTTTGTGGCGGTCAGAGTACCTATCGTAGACAAACAGTACTTCTCATACAACTTATATAACTTATGTACTTATTACATACTACTAATACAATTTATATACTCGTTACGTACTATTTATACAAAATACATATACTGATGTGCATAAATTAAGGACGAAATGGAAAAACTAGCACAACAACAAAACAGATTTGTATCGATTTTCAACACTGCTGTTCAAACTTACATTTGAAAAACCACTTGATCTTTAATTTTTGCACTTCAGTGTGTACTAATTACACACTACTCACATTATTTATATTCTTGAACTATCGAAGCAGTATAAAAATGAAACAAGATTAAATTAGCTCTGCCTTCTGTACAATATGCCTTTTAATACATATGTGTTTTATTAAGTAAGGGGTTATATTTCGATGCTTTAAACGGATATGAAGAAAATGTATGAAAGATCTTAATGCTATTTATTTATTGTTGTTCACTGATCTATAAGGATTTATTTGCTATCTTACTTAATCTTAAAAAAATGGCATCAAATATGGCACGAATACTACCTTTTGCATAAAACATGAATGGAAAAAAAAAATAACCTTGAAAGTCTCGCGTCACAGTTTATGGTTTGATGATCATTTTTTCTCGGAGGAATATATCTAAACATTAAAAAAAGAAAAAAAGAAAAACATCGAGATGCGGTATAACGCCCTCTGTTACATGACATCCTTTCATTTGTTTTATTTTCTTTACATCGTTCTATTCGATTTCAGATAGTTCTGGTACCGAATTTAATCCTATAATATCAGAAGAACATAGAACACCATTTGAGAAGTCTTCCACACTTAGAGTGTAGAGCGGAAATAATTGAGGTTTTATCACATAACTTTTACCTTTTGATTCAATTTTAATCACGGAAGCTTTTACAATTCAAGAGTATGACAACACTGTTAGAACATGCGGAGAAGTTTGAATTAGCAGAACCTAACTTTCAATATTTTCCTTTTTGTGGAATATATTTCCATAGTTTACGATAAAAATACGAAAAACAAAGAATGACGTCACTGCCGGTGCAAGAGAAAACACTTTATTGAACATATCAACAGCAGTATACTATGCACAATTTAAAGCAGAATACGCGCGGCGAACGTTTTAAACATTATCGTCCTGAAAGATATGCAAATACTGTTGTTGATATGTTCAATAAAGAGTTTTTTTTCTTGCACCGGCAGTGACGTCATACTTTGTTTTTCGTATTTTTCTCGTAAGCTATGGATCGTACAGGAAGGCTTCTTTGAGTTGTTTTTATGTATTCCCAAAGAGGAATCTAGCTGTGCAGAGTTTATGCGGTCGTTTTGGGACAGAGGCAGAGAAACTGATGACTTTCGAGAGAAAAATATTAAGAAAATTGCAGTAAGAGAAAACGGAATCTGGAGAATTCGTTATAACCCTCACAATTACAATCAAAATACAAAGAACCTAAAGTAGTAAGAATGATCTTGGTTTCTCAAATAAGGTTACTAGGTCACGTATTTCTATATAGCAAATGAAAATCCCGTTAAAAAAATAAACTTCCAATCTCCAGAGGGAAAAAGAAAAAGAGGAAGACCTAGAACAATATGGTTAGATAGAGTATATAAGTGGATAAAATACTTCGAAGTTAATAGATGGAGATATATCGAATATCTAGATGGGGTAAACTGACTGAGATGGTCTTGGCCGGTAAAAGGCTGTAGTGCCTAAGAAAAAGAAGCAGAAGAATGACAACTTTCCTTAGAGAACATATTTCTTTGTCCCAAAGGTGATCACGTAATCGAATTTTCCATGAATTTAAATTCTGCCCAAGAGTAAAATATATCGAGGCTGAACTAGTTATTTCAGTTTTATTGTTATGAAACTGGTAGAATACATGGATTTGTAGAATAGTTTCATGGTTACTCTAAATCTTAATATGGTTTTCTCGAACATAAATGATTGTTACCTGGCTCTGGATACCTGGTACCGGGAATGAATATCTGGCCAGAATAACGGGTGATTATTGTGTACCTGGTGCATCCCTGGTACATCTTCCCCTCTTTCTCACGTGATTATGACATAATTATTGATTTTGTAACATTTTTCTAACTATAAAAAGTGAATCTCCCCACTGAGTTTAGTTTTTTAGTTTTAATGTTAACTATAGTTAGTTTAACAATTGAAAATTGAAGAAATTTAATATGAATAAATAAAAAAAAAATAAAATAAAACACACACGAACACTGTCATTTCAACGTAAATTCAAAATGATAAATAAAACTTTGTTTAAGAGCCTGATTAAAATTAAATAAGTTAATTAAAATAAGATTTCAGCTTTCATTTTTTGAGCCATATATAAAGTCTAAAATTAAAAGCTTAAATTTTGTTTTAAATACATATTTACTATATCAAGCTTATAGTTTTGTAATGAAAAAAAAATTTAAGTTTAGAAGCATTAAAACTGTTTTTTGTACTTTTTTTAATTATTATTTGCAGAAACATGTTCCTTTATCGTTCTATATTTTTTCTCAAAATTATAAAGTAATATTTTTTGCAGCTTCCTTCCAAGCAGAGATAAGAAAAAAAATCTTAATCTATAAGGAAAATGAGAGGTGAAAAAATACAGGAAGAGGCCTTTTAAATTCCACTACTAAACACGGAACTAGATTCAAACGGATGAAACATCTGCTGAACTTGAAGATTCATTTTTTTAGCACGCTGTAATCCCCTTCTTATATTTTAGGTTTTACGGAAATTCATAATCATACAGAAGTGTTTTTAAAATTGAAACGTTTCTATCAAAAATATGGAGGAAAAACTGTGGTAAGAAAAACAAGATAACTAATTGAACTACCGTTTGTGGAATGATATGAATGATATATGGAATGATATCAAAATATATCAGCAATGCCTCAGCACATGAGATATTGCTGATATATTTTGTATCTTGTAAGTATATACTATGAAATGTAACTGAAAAGTTGTGGCAAATTTTAAAAGTTGAAATTATTGACGCATTTCTTGTAAGGCGCCTACTTAAGCGAAACTCATTAAAATGTTCCAAAGATAGTTTAACATGAAATGCTAACGTTTTCAATTAACATTTCCGAGTCATGGTGGCTCAGAATACAGAGAACTCGCGTCCTAAGGAACTGGGTTCGAATCCCAGTGATGGTGGGTCAATGCGAATTCTGCACCCGGCCACAGTGCTGGCGTAGAATATTTTTAGTGATTGAAGGATCGTGGGTTAGCGTCCCCTTGCTGCCTGGCTTATTCTAAGAGGTTTTCGTGGTTATCCTCTCCATGTAACGCAAATACGGGTTAGTTTCCTCAAAAAGTCCTTTCCGAATACTTTATTCAGGTGTTCTATTGTCTTCTGGATTGGATTCAAAATTACAGGGGTACTGCGTGAAACATTGGTAGACGTAAGTTCAAAATTGGGCTCGCTGTTTAACGCCAGTTATAAAATTAATATTTCCATTACATAGTAGTGTTTTCCAGTGTTCAACTGGGTTCATATAATTCGCAGTTGGGAATAAATTGAATTTTATTGAAAAATAAAATCAAAATTTTAAAACATTTGCGTTTATTAAATAAAAATTAGAAACTTTTTTTTCTTTCCAACGGCCACCTTGGTTGAAATTCATCAATTCAGGCTTATTATTGCAGATTTGTTGGTCACTTTTTCAGAGGGTTGGGCCAGCGTTGCTTCCACAGTTAGGACAGATAGTACAGAGAATGAAAGAACATCCATGCTTTATCCGGGATTCGAAACCAGAACCTTTCAGATGCATGGCCAGTTCCCTAACCCCTACTCAATCCGGTCGGCATTTACAATACACACATACAAACATTTCTAACATTCATGCCTTACATTACATTACATGCATTCAATGCGTTTTCTACAATATAGCATTTATTATTTCTGAACTTAGTTTATGCGTTTCCCTTCTTACGTCAATATTCAAATATATTATTTTTATGAAGTATACGATATATGGTATTTTGATAATTATTTAAAATCGTTACATTCAAAGTTATGACATATATTTTTTTCGGATACTTGAAAATAAAGAAAATTACTGTTTTTTTTTAGTTTAAAAAAAAAGAAAAAAAACGAAAGCATTTTACTTTAAGTACTAAAATCTTTTTAAAGCCCATGACCTATTGTAATTTATGTTTTAAAAATTTTTAGAAATATGTCTCTAATAACAAGTTAAAGTATAATACGAGCATCTATCAAAATTTGTTTCGAAATTTTAAAATTTTGATAAGACAAGGGAATAAACAAGAATGAAACTACCAATCCTAGATTGGGCAGAGAGAGAAACACATCAATAAATAAATTATTTACCGTACATTGACCTTTCTCAATGGCTTAATCAATTTCACAGTCCAAATAATCTTTTAGGATGATAAAACGCCTCTATTAAAGTAACAATGCTCCATCAATAGACCCCTCAGATATGTTAATTTAATACAAATCTTTTTCCCTCGGAACAATGATCGAATTTTGCCTTCTTTGCCAAGTCGTAAATGTTGTGTGGTCATTATTAGAAGATCAAACTAAATATAATGTTGCATAATAAAAGGGGTGAATAATAAACAAGTTAAGGGCTTTTTAAGAATGCACACTGTTTGTTTACTTTTTACATAGATTTATGCAATTACTTTGAATAAATAAGATAGATAGCGGTAATATCTTTTGATTGCAGAGCTTTATTAGTTAAAGTGTTTATTTTTTGCATTTCATTGTTGGAATTTAGTTATGTTTTTAAAATTTAATTTAATTTAACAAAATAATCTTAACTAAATTCAAAACATCTATTGTTAAATTTTATTAGAATATATTTGATTAAATTCATTTAAGAGTGAATATAAATAATATTTTTCATCAAAAATTCAATTTTTAGTATCCAATCGAAGTTATAAAAATTACTATTCAAGGAATTACTATACAAATCTATGTATGACTTACAATACAAAGTTATAAGAATTATTATAATATTGGTTGAAAGTAATTTAACAAAAAATAATTTAAGCACCATCTTTACAATCAAACAATCCGAGTTATATATGTAAAAAGAAAACCTACATAGTTGAGTTAATCAATTACTTTTAAACACATACAGCATCCGCATAATATTATTTAAAAACCCTAATAATATCTTTTTAAATTTTATAAAACATTGACATGACCATTTTTTTTAGCAATCTGTAAGTTTTTGAAATGCATGTTTTTAAGAATAATGCATTTTCTTTTAGAAGCGTTATAAAAACTTTTAGAGTAACTTAAAGAATTAGCTTTCAGAATATATAGTCTTGAAAAAAAGGCTAGATACTTGACCATGGCTAATTTATTAGGGAGGAGGGGGCTTAGTAAGGACATTTTCTTGCAAATTTGCCAGGAAACTTTATTAAATATAATTTTTAAATCGTGAAGTATTTCAACAACAATTTGGACGTTTTATTATATTTTGTTTTTTTCTAGATTTAAAATGTTATTTAGTTTTTCCACAATAATATATTAAAAAAGGCTGTTTTTGCCCACACTAGCCCGACTACACGGAGCTAGTGTGGTTAAGATATGGTGTTTGTAGTCATTTGTTACAACTCAGAAAGACATATATAAAGCCAAAATGAAATGAATTTCAGTCTAAGCCTTATTGGGGAATACATATTGAAACAGATTAATTTAAATACTAATTCATAGCAGAGCATTTCATTTTACTAAGAAAGATATTTGGAACGCAATTCAATGTAATTGGAAACCATCGTTCAATTCAGTTTATCTGATAAATATTTAGATTTTTTTTTATTTTATTAAAGAAAATGGAATGATCAATTCTAAATGTGTATTGCGATGCATAAACGTGTATTGAGGATTTTTACTGGAAAAATGAAAGATTCATGATCAGATAAACTATATCTTTTCTCCCCCTTAAGAATTGAACATCATAATCTCTAAATCTATAAACAATTTCCATCCCACCTACATAATAATAATTAAAAAAAACACCATATTGTATATTAAGTTAGTGTTAAGAGGTTTCAATTTATTTATATCGATCTAATATCATTGCTACTTAAAAATTATAAAAAAAAACCCTTCTTAACTTATAAATGAAAAAATCAACTCAAACATGTCCATACAAGCCCCACGAAGACATGTTAGTTTATGCCTTATGCTGATTAATAGAAACTATACAGATCAAAATTAAAAAATTACCGTCAGTTGAAATTATAGAAATAACATATAAAAGAGTAAATTTGAAAGTTAATTTTACACCTTAAAAACAATTTTCTACTAAAATATTCACAAATTTCTACTAAAATATTCACAATGGGATTATGCAACTGCACATGAAACTGCACACCAGTGTTATCAATTAAAGATATGTTACAGTGGTGATTTGACCAATAAATAAAAAAGTTATTCAATGTCTCCTACTTAGATTCACTAAAATACACTAGATTTTTAAGCTAATACTAGTGCATTATTGATCCTACACTAATGATTTAAAATTGAATAGCAAATCAATTTAAACCGTTTCAAATAAGAATTTCAGAAAGATAAAGGCTATCTTTTAAAAATGATTGGAAAAGGCGAACAATGCACGAAATAAATAAAACCGCTTCTAAGACTTGAAACTAATGATATGTTGCAGAAATGTTTCAAAATAATATTTATGAAACATCAAGGACTTTTTTATGCAGTTTAAAAATGGCATAAAAATAAAAATCTTAATTGTGACTAAACTTTCATATTTCATACGAAAAGTAGTTGGAAAAGTGTCAGGAATAAATAGAAAATTGATTGTAATGATAGAGTTTGTTTAAATTTAATCGAAGTTTTTCAAAATGATTATATAACAAGCAATTGCAAAAACTGCTTGCATAACAAATGTTATTAAAGCAGGTTATTAGGAAAAATCTTTCCAGTTATTTTGATAATTCTAACAAGAGTATGATTCTTGCTGGACCATACACACAAAAAAGAGGAAACTTTTCATTGACGACTTCGGTCATAAATAAGGCCATAAACATTGTGATCTCATCTTGTTTTATTATTTCTTTTTCATTTGTTTTTTCGATCATAACGTTTCCATTTAGGTGCATTCATACTTTATAGGGCATATGTAATATGAAAATATGTTATATTTCTGATAAAAAAATATTTGATGTAATTTATTAATATATATATATATATATATGCACCGAAGAGCCATTACATTATGACCACCCTCCATCTATAACAATGGGTTCTCCCAGGTTTTCATGGTTTCTCGCCCAGGAACAATGTT
>NC_092214.1:22302621-22457599 GCF_043381705.1 Parasteatoda tepidariorum | reverse complement strand
GCATGTAACAGTACGCAACGAAACAACATAAAACTCAATTTTAACCTGTATTATTAAAGATTTACTTAAGACGAAAAAGTAAAACAATGTTTCTGTAAGAGTTACTATTAAAAAATTTTCCTAAATTTATCGTAGTTATTGACAGCTAAGAATGCGGAAATTGTTTTTACAAATTGCTGTATTTCATGCAGTGAATTCGACGTTCATAAATTCCATATGTAGCATAATTTCTGGGCTTTTTATGCATATTATTTTCCTTAATAATTGAAATCGAACATAATAAATACTATCCCTCTGGTCAATCATTCAAAGTTTCAGTATTTTTTATTTGATCAAGATAGGTTATTTTATAGCATATGGGTGTTCAATTTTCTTGAATTCCTATTATATAATGCATTGTTTTATTTCGATAAAATGTAATACTGTCTTTATACACATCCTCTTTCAATTTAATTTTTAATTTATTTCTAAATTAAAAAAATATTTTGCAATTTATCGCATTTAGCATAGACTAATTCCGCAAAATATTTTTCTGAGTGATGATTTTGTTTTGTGTGGTCAATTTAAGTCGAATGTTGTGTTTTATATTTTTTAAATATCACCGTTTCTTTTTCCTTTTTTAATTTCTTTTCCGTGCTTGTAAATCTAACATTTTATCATTCTTGTGATCTCATAATTTATTGTATCCCAAACTACATATGCAATCGGATCAGAAGGTTTGTGAATCAACTTTTTTTGGCTGTATTGTGAACTTTCTTTTTATACATTATCTATCTGTCACGCACGTTCAATACATATCTTTTAGATTTATTCATTCGTTTCATATCCTGAAATCAAACATTTATATTTTTCTATATATATATATATATATATATATACACTCACCCAAGATCCTTATAGTGGCAAGTTTGATTCCTGCATGGCTGCATTTTGCGTCCTTAGACTCTTAAAATATGAGCTATTTGTCAATTTCAAGTGGATAAAGTGAGATAGAAATTGTTGTTTAATAACAGTCCCTACACTCGTGCCTTGGCACAAAATGGCTTCAAAATCTAGAGCTGAAGCAAGAACTATAATAACAATTTCTACATGGCGTTGCTCTATCTTCCCTCTTAATGCAAAGTTTTAAAATGATAAGTTAATATTCAAGAGAGGGAGAAACAGAAACTATATTAAAATCTGTCGAAAAACTAGTGAGGAAGGCGGATCAAGACCTTTAAAGAAAGTAAAATTGCCTGAAGAAACTTAAAGGTGCTTCTAGTAATCCACTTACAACTCCTCCGTTTCTCCAAGCAATTAAATTGATCCAACCTTTAACACTAACCTTCGTCTTGTTTTTATTCCTGCTTTCTGCAGTAGTAACTTGATAGATTTCAATATTATTTTTATTTTTTCATCGCTTAAATGTTATTTTGCAAGACTTAATGTGTTTATTTCAGTTTCAACAAGGATTTAAAATTCCTGTATTTAGGGTGGTCATTACGAAGCACTGTTCACATTGATTTGAAAACTACAATACATAATTATATAAAGGCTCTTATAATTAGACCAGGGAAAAAATAAATGTTATCTACAAAATATTTTTAATTTATCACCAATAAAAAAAACAAACTTACCTGTAGAAAAGCTTTTCCGTTCTTCACCCATCCGAAGGCTATATCACTTCCAGACATTCCTCCATTTACTGATAAGCCTATAGCAACATAGCCATGTGTTTCAACTTCAATTCGAAAGAGCAGTCTTTCATTCGGATTGTCTAATTTCCAGTAAAGATGAAAACGATTGTTGTAATCTAAAACTGTATGGTGGTATCCATAGCAGGATTTATGATTTAAAATTAATAAAACAGATAAAATCCAATTCAAATAGTTTGAAACTAAATTGAAATTCATTCCTAAAAATTGCATTTTTCAGATCTTTTTTTTAAAAAAAAAAAGATTTAAATTCTTTTAAATGCCATAATACGATATTGTTAATAGTCAAAAATCTGTCGTTGACTCATGCATATATTTTTTCAACAATAACACCACAATTAAATCCTCCAATATTGTTCTTCGGAACTTTATTTTGATTTCCTTATCATTCTATCCATACAAATACGTAATCTATGTATTGTTTAAAATATCATTGATTATCTAAAGCATAGTTTGGCGAGGAGAGAAAAAATAAACCGCTTTCACCAACACATTTTCCGTGAATGAATCTCCATCCCCAAGTTATCGTTTGACTCACCTCGTAACAGATGGGCAGAGTCACGATCAACTAGGAAGGTTCCGCCCCAACCCTAACTACAGCTTTGAAAAAATCCTTCACTCCGGTTTCGGAGATCACATCTAAATGATTGTTCTGTGTGTTACCGGGGTTTCTTTCACAGGCGTTTAACAGGTGTGTCATTTCCGGCGTCTGCGACCTGCCTACTGATTTGGAAGAAAATGTGGACTGCACGATATCATCATAGACCAGGAATATGACATAAACAATAAGATCTAAACATCTGATGGGGCCTTTTTAGGAAACAAACTGTGCATAGTTCCGTTAAGGTTGCTCTTCATTGATCTTCTCTTTCCTCCTTAATCATATTTTCTAATACATAGAAATTCGTTAGACAGCAATTAGCTTTAAATTTTTGAAAAATTTTTTAATAATTTTTTAGTTTTTTTTAGAAATAGTCGAAATTCAAGTTCAGTTGAGTTAGTGTTTTATGATGAAGAATTTTTTTTTCTCCCCACTAATGTTTTCAATTTATTTTATTCTATAGAAATTTCCAATTTATTATATAGTTCTAAAATATGTCTGATGGGGCCTTTTTAGGAAACAAACTATGCATAGTTCCGTTTAGATTGTTCTTCCTTGATTTTCTCCCTCCATCTTTATCATATTTTCTATTACAAAAAAATTCATTATATATTAATTTGCTTCAAATTTTTTAATAAATTGTTGGCAATTTATTTTAATAAAATTTTAGGTCTTTTTAGAAATAGTCGAAATTCAAGTTCAGTTAGGTTATAGTTTTTTGATGAAGAAACTTTTTTCCACCCTATTTATTTTATTCCATAGAAATTTCTAATTTATTCTCTTAGAAATGTCTGATGGTGTCTTTTTAGGAAACAAACTATGCATAGCTCCGTTAAGACTGCTCTTCATTGATTTTCTCTCTCCACTTTTATCATATTTTCCATTACAGAAAAATTCATTATATATTAATTTGCTTCAAATTTTTTAATAAATTGTTGGCAATTTATTTTAATAAAATTTTAGGTCTTTTTAGAAATAGTCGAAATTCAAGTTCAGCTAGGTTATAGTTTTTTGATGAAGAAACTTTTTTCCACCCTATTTATTTTATTCTATAGAAATTTCTATTTTATTCTCTAAGAAATGTCTGATGGGGCCATTTTAGGAAACAAACTGTGCATAGTTCTGTTAAGGCTGCTCTTCATTGATCTTCTCCCTCCACCTTAATCATATTTTCTAATACAAAGAAATGCAGATAGCAATTAGCTTTAAATTTTTAAATAAAGTTTTGGTAATTTTTTAAAATAATTTTTTAGTTTTTTTTATAAATAGTTGAAATTCAAGTTCAGTTGAGTTATTGTTTTATGATGAAGAATTTTTTTTTCTCCCCACTAATGTCTTCAATTTATTTTATTCTATAGAAATTTACAATTTATTATATAGCTCTAAGAAATGTCTGATGGGGTCTTTTTAGGGAACAAACTATGCATAGTTCCGTTTAGATTGTTCCTCCTTGATTTTCTCCCTCCATCTTTATCATATTTTCTATTACAGAAAAATTCATTATATATTAATTTGCTTCAAATTTTTCAATAAATTATTGGCAATTTGTTTTAATAAAATTTTAGGTCTTTTTAGAAATAGTCGAAATTCAAGTTCAGTTAGTTTATAATCTTTTGATGAAGAAACTTTTTTCCACCTAAGTCTCCTACTTATTTTATTCTACAGAAATTTCTAATTTATTCTCTAAGAAATGTCTGATGGGGCCTTTTTAGGAAACAAACTGTGCATAGTTCCGTTAAGGTTGCTCTTCATTGATCTTCTCCTTCCACCTTAATCATATTTCCTAATACAAAGAAATTCGTTTGATAGCAATTAGCTTTAAATTTTGGAATAAATTTTTGGTAATTTTTTAAAATAATTTTTTAGTTTTTTTTTATAAATAGTCGAAATTCAAGTTCAGTTGAGTTATTGTTTTATGATGAAGAAACTTTTTCCCCCCACTAATGTCTTCAATTTATTTTATTCTATAGAAATTTACAATTTATTATATAGCAGATGTCTGATGGGGTCTTTTTAGGGAACAAACTATGGATAGTTCCGTTTAGATTGTTCTTCCTTGATTTTCTCCCTCCATCTTTATCATATATTCTATTACAGAAAAATTCATTATATATTAATTTGCTTCAAATTTATTAATAAATTGTTGGCAATTTATTTTAATAAAATTTTAGGTCTTTTTAGAAATAGTCGAAATTCAAGTTCAGTTAGGTTAGAATCTTTTGATGAAGAAATTTTTACCCACCATATTTATTTTATTCTATAAAAATTTCTAATTTATTCTCTAAGAAATGTCCGATGGGGCCTTTTTAGGAAACAAACTATGCATAGTTCCGTTAAGACTGCTCTTCATTGATTTTCTCTCTCCACCTTTATCATATTTTCCATTACAGAAAAATTCATTATATATTAATTTGCTTTAAATTTTTTAATAAATTGTTGGCAATTTATTTTAATAAAATTTTAGGTCTTTTTAGAAATAGTCGAAATTCGAGCTCAGTTAGGTTATAGTCTTTTGATGAAGAAACTTTTTTCCACCCTATTTATTTTATTCCATAGAAATTTCTAATTTATTCTCTAAGAAATGTCTGATGGTGCCTTTTTAGGAAACAAACTGTGTATAGTTCCGTTGAGGCTGCTCTTCATTGATCTTCTCCCTCCTCCTTAAACATATTTTCTGTTACAAAGAAATTCATTATATAGCAATTGGTTTTAAATTTTAGAATAAATTTTAGGTAATTTTTTTTAAAAATAATTTTCTAGGTTTTTTCAGAAATAGTCGAAATTCAAGTTCAGTTAGGTTATTGTGAATGGTTTAGGCTAGGTTGTAATGAAGAAACTTTTTTTTTCCGTTCATGTCTTCGATTTATTTTATTCTATAGAAATTTCGAATTTATTATGTAGATCTGAAAAATGTGTCAAAATCAGCTTCCATTTTTGAACAAATTTTTGATAATTTTTGTAATTATTTTTTGACCTTTTTAGAAAAAAAGCTTAGGAAAGTTGAAATTCAAGTTTCCTTACGTTGTTGTCTTACGAAGAAAGTTTTTTTCTTCCATTCATGTGCTTTCTATTTATTTTATGCCATAAAAACTTCCAATTTATTATATAGCTCAAAGAAATGTGTTAAAATTTGCTTCCTATTTTGAATAACGTATAGAATATTTTTCAATACTTTTTAGGCTTTTTCAGGAAACAAGCTTTGGAGAGTGGAAATTTAAGTGGCTTTAAAACAATTTCTACAAATTTTTAAAAACTTTAAGAATGCTTATGCGTTAATATAGCAGTTTTCTTCAATTTTTTTAGATCTAATACCTGCAATGATTTGCACTAAAAAGCAACTTGTTGTAAAAGGCATCTTGGTAATGCAACAAACTAGATTCTCACCTATGACTGACAATAATCAAATTATGCTGTAAAATGGTATTAAATCATTAAAAATTAGACACTGTTGTGAAATTCCTTAAGATGTCAAAAGTAGTACTGAGGAGCCATAGTTTTGGAGTTAAAGTTGGAGTTGGAAAAATTTTTCAACTCCGGTTTGTTCAAAAATAGGTCCAACATGCTAATAAAATAAACTAAAATTTTGATTTTATAAAAATTATTTAGACAGATATTAATGATAATGTGAACAACAATATTACTCATATGAATTTTAGGACAGTTATTTAAATTATAATTTATCGCAAACTTAATATATCACATTTGAACGTTATGTTTGACTGAATTACTGATAAAGAGCGCAGAAAAAATTTGATTAGATTGCCTTTTAATTCATAAATTCCAAAACCAAGTGTATTATAAAAGTTAATTAAAAGGGTGGACAAAAGAATTTAATGCGAAAATTGTAAGAGTTTAACTAACTAAAGACTAAAGAATTTTCGTGCAAAAAAATGCTTTTATATGTGAGAGTGTGTGATAAGGTTCTTTCTTCAAAATGATTTTGCATAATTTCACATTTTGTACAAATATATTTTTTAAACTTTATTTCTTCAATTATCATATTATAAAATGTAATTTTATTCAAAATACCCTTAATTCTAATCGCATATAAAAAAGTAGACATAGGGGAAACGATGCTAGTGTGGACAATTTTTACGAATTTGCTAAAAATGCTTACTAATCTTCATTTTGAACATATTTTTTCATTAAAATTTTAACGTTTTTCTTGATTTTGAATTATAGATAAGCTAATTCTTATCTGTAGTTTTATAACAATCTTTTTTCCTTAATATTGTTTTATTGACCTTCTTTCTACGGAACTTATACGTTATAAAGTTTATTAAGATGATAGTGAACGTCATAATCCATAAAAGAATACTTTTAAAATATTTAATTTGATGAAAGACGATTTTTTTATCAATTTATTACTAATAATCTTAAATTGATAGTTAAATTAGTAGTCTTTATGCTATATCTAGTCTAGTTATGAATTTGTTTTTGGTGTATATACATAAGCTAAAAATGAATTAAAAAAGTCGTTATAAATATTGAAAATAGTTATTAGGGTCAGGCGAATAGTTATTACAGTCAGGGTGCTTTATTAAGAAATTTAGGCATTTTATTTTAATTTGTTATTGAAATACTAATAAAATATTTTATAAATGCTTGCTCTTTCCGTATTTGATCACCATTGCTATGAGAAATATATATTCATTTAAAAAAGGCCATTTCTTTTTTCATTGGCATTTTACTCGAAATAATTTCGTAAAGGCAACCGGAAGATTTAATAAATTACGAGTTATAGGTTGGATCTAAATATAATAAGCGATTTCAAAATTTATTACAGGTTGCAAAGCACACTAACTCGCGGAACCCCTTAACTCTTCAACGGAACCCTAGGGTTCAGTAGAACACCATTTGAGAACCAATGTTTTGTCTCCTCACTACACAGGCAAGTGTAACACTGTTTTACCATCCTGTCAAAATTTACAGGGAATATTTGAGTCATAAATAAGACAAGTATTCTATTGGTCAATTTTAGCTCCATATCCTCACTAACTTTCTCTGCCCTATATAATTTATAATTAACACTTTTACTAATATTACTAATATCTTTCAAGGATTCGGTTTTTTTAAAATTAAATATAATTCGGAGTTGAACATTTCTACTTTCTCACACCAAAGTTCTGGTCAAAAAGCACTTCTTGGTAGAAATAGGCATATCATGGGCTCATTTTTATGTACAGGATGTGTTAGAGCGTAAGTATATAAATTTACTATAGTAAAAAACTGAATAAATATATGTACTACAATTTAACTATAGTACAAAAAGTCAAAAAATTAATGGTGAAGAAATTATTTATCTTAGTGAATTACTTGAAATTAAAACTTCTAGAGCGCCGTCTAAAACCACATGGTAGAAATAGCTCCATTATTGAATAACTCAAAAATAATTCAAGTAAAAAAAATTTAAAAATAAAAACGAAAATATGAGTTTTGCAGAATTTCTTCATTGAAAACTATTTTATTTTTCTTACTTTAATTCTATAGTGCGTGACCTTATACATAGCCATGCTGTGGAAAGTGTTATTAGAAAAAGAGAAGTAGTTCATTGCTCGGATCGTAATTGAGAGGGCGTACGAAGGAACAGCGTACCTTTACTGTATTTTTTATAAAATCTCATTTTCACCCAATTTTGCAGTTTTTTTTTTCTTTAAAAATTTTTTTGAATTTTTGTAAACGTAACTTTAACGTTTAAGTGAGATGAAAATGAATACACATATGTTCGGCTTAATTAACTAATAAACTTAGAGATAATTAACTTAGAGGTTACATTTAGGAGTGGTGCAAAACCCTACTTTATACTGGCTAAAATTTTGAGAATTTTATACTAAATTTTCATGCATTTCTTCATGTTTTTCTTAAAGTGCATAAATGTTGGAATTTATGAGAAAAATTAGCCTCCATGAAAAATTAGCCACAACAATACTGTTCTTTAACATTTAAATTACCTGGGTATTTACTTTTATAAAGGTTAAGTTACAATTCGATTATTTCGGAAGAAAATAAAAAACTTAATATTACTAAAATATATCACTGTGCATAGGCATATTTGTTGCAACGCAAAGTTGATGAAAATTTGCAACCTCTTGACAAATACTATGCAGTGGATGGCATAGGTTTAATCTTTTATATTTTGTTGATTTTTCACTTTAAGATTCTATTATTTACAAACATTTTGACAGGACCATGTTCGCACTCATGTTCAAGTAGATACAGAAACTTTTACATGGTTTGCATAGCATTAACTTCTACGCATTATTGCAATTTTGTGATAAGGCATAAAGGGGACATCTCAGTGATTCTTTTTAATTGTTTATCTACAACTTCCATGGAAAATCAAATACTTTTTACGGATAGCTTCAATTTATTTTTCTCCGTAAATCAGAATTATGCTCTTAATTTACATAGGCTCCTTAAAAATTATAAATGCCTTCTTTAATCCCGGGATACTACTAAATCAGGGTTCGTAATAAACGAGTTCAACTTTATTCAATTTTGATAGCAGAAATGAAGTAATTTTTATCTTGTAATTACAATAAAGTCTTGTTCCAAAAAACATGTATTTATTTTATTTTATTTATTTATTTTAAGAAAAAGAGGAATGGTCAAATATCACAATTCTATTTTGGACATAAGTTAGGGGTTTATCGGATCAAAAATGCGTGACAATTCAATAGGGATGACAAAAGGGGGGGGGGGATCTGCTCCTTCCTTTGCTTCTTTTCAAATAAAAAGAACTTTTTTTTTTCAATTCATTCTATTTAAGCTTTGTGGCTGGTCTTGGTTCTGCTTCGGTAGTTCTTGTCTACTTGTATAGAGTGGATCAGCTTCCATAGTTCAGAAGAGGGGAGAAAAACAGGAGGTTTACAGCAAATAGTTTATTTTATTCTTTATTTTATTTTACTTTTTTTTTTTTTGATTTGCAATCTTTTGAACTGTGGCCATGACCCTTAACGAAAATCGTTTATTTCGACGGCGCTGCAAAATAATTTACCATTGCAATATTGATTTTTACATCTCATGTATAATTATGCAATTACTAGCAAACTAAGACGTTATGTTATGTTATGCATAAACTGAAGTTGTTTGATTTGAAATATTTGGTTGCTTGATTTTTGGTATACTGAGGCTTACAAATTAAAAAAGTGAGGCTTAAAAATTAAAAATTTTTAATAGCTTATGGAATTTGTCATTTTCGCTATTTGGTAAATTTTTTTTTCTTTATCTTTCAGCATAAAAATCTTAAAAGGCTCAAGCATACTACGCTGCAAAAAATAAGCACGGCTTTTTTTTCTATTTAAAATAATGCAATATTACAAATAAAAAAATATTGTTCAGCAGAATTCTCAATATTTTGATAGCAATTATAAAACAGATGTGTTCTGGAGTTTTTTTTCTTCTTTTTTTTTTTTGCAATTTTAAGGGTTCCTTCTAATTTTTAATGTCAGAAAACGCTAAAGATAAACCGGTGTGAATCATAAAATTAGGAAAAAGATAAATTTTATGATATTTAATTTTGAGCATAAGTGCATAATTAAGTAGCATTTGCACGAAATCCATGTTTAAATGAGAGCTTCTATAATTAAAATGAAATTGGTTAAATAGTTCTCGTGCAAGTTTTTATTTTATTTTTTATTTCTCAGAATTACTTAGACCGACTTAATTTATATATGGATTTTGTGATTGGAAATGTCACTGTCTATGAGTATGGGAAATTTTATTAGCTTTTAAAGTAAAAGTTTTTTCTGTCACTTATAAATTTAATAATTTCATACAAAGGAAAGTTGTGAAAATTTATTTATTTATATACAAATTTTGTATGGATTGATCGCTGGGCAAAAGAGTTTCGTAAATGAAAGCGAGAAATATTAGTTCCAGAAATATGACGAAAAAGGCAAATAAAAATGATATCAAGGAACTAAATTGTCGATAGTTTTTCATACTAAACTTATGGTATCCCGTTCCATATTTTTTATGATCAAAAAACCAAATGCATCGAAAAAAGTTATATTTATTCAGAAAAGGTAAATTTTTGTGCCCAATTTATTAATTAAATTCATAAATAACAGTTATTAATAAATACATTTGAAAAGCATTTTCAAAATTATGAAGATTGCATTTTTGTACTTGAAAATCCGATCGAAAGTTATTTCGGGTGAAAGGTTAGCTTATTATACACAATGTAAACTGTACACTATGTACGACACAGAATAAAATAATACAGATTGATTGCTAGTATTTTAGCACAAAGCTAATAAAAATATTTGTTTCGTTTTAATTTTTTAATATTATCTTAACTTTTTTTTAATTAAATCATTATTAAAAAATTAAAGTAAAATTTCGTAACTGATGACTTTTTTTTTTATTCCTTTGACGCAGATGAGACACTGGTACCCTTTTTATCTATTATTTTTTTCCCATAGGTTCTAATTACAGCAAAAATAAGTTTTGGTACTTTTCAATTATAAAAAAAATTGTCTAGCATTAAAAAAAAATCTGTTAGATTATCGGAATTATGTTTGTAATAAAATATAAAATCCAAAAAAAAAAAGTAATGCGAAATTTTTTTCCATTTGTATTCAAAAATCAATTAATAATTGATTTTGTAAATTAAAGAGATTTCAATGATGAATAACTGTTTCTTTTCAATCCAATAACTGCAAGTAAGTGCAAATTCGGAAAATCAAAAATCATTGTTTCGAAGTGAGCCGTGTTTGGAAAATGTTTGCTTTAACGCAGAAAAATACACCGATGCTTCGTGTTGTATTTCATAACTATAAATCAGTTTAATGCTAAATATAATATTTTTTACTTATTTTGACCTTTATACAAAGTGATGAAAAAGTATGAGAATATGTTTAGTAAAAATTCTGCATTAAAGGGTTAAAGTCAGTGATTCAAGGCTGTGCTGGGTGTCTTGAAAAGGTGACAAAGAGTGATGATTGAATCTGAAAACGTTTCTCGAAATCTATATTTATTAGACAGATAAGTTTCCAGGAATGACATTCTGTGAAATGATCCTATATAGAGCCGTGGTGGCTCAGGGGACGGAGAGCTCTACTTTCAATTAGGTGAACCGGGTTCGAATCCCAGCAATGACTGATCGATACGAATTCCACACCCGGGTCACACCGACCACAGTGCTGGCGTAAAATATCCTTGGTGGTGACGGATCCCCCCCTCGCTGTTAGGCTAACCTGGAGAGGTTTTCGTGGTTTCCCTCACCATGTTACTCATATGCAGGTTATTTCCATTAAAAACATTCTCCACAAAGGCAAATTTCTACCAATACTTGATCCAGAAGGTCCCTTGTCTTCTGGAATGGGTTCAAAATTACAAGGCTACGGAGTTGAATATTAGTAGTCGTAAATCCAAAATTGGGTCGGCTGTTCAAAATAAAGTAAAATGAAATGATCTTATATACTCAGAATTGAAATGTAATATATTTTTTCTTTTAATCATCGACAGTCGAAATTAGAGTAGGTTCGTGAAAATACTATTACATGTTTGATGCTACATGCAACTCCGTAAGGCCAGTGGGGGGAGGGGGGAGAAAAGAGTCAGTTTTACATAATAATTTCATAACATTTTATTAAATAATAATTTTTTCTGGACCCAACTTTTTATTGGCGAAACAAAATCTAAAATATTCTCGTAAATTTTCAAACACTTGCAATTTAAGAGGAACCAAAATTTATCAACTGTTTCTACATTATCTTTAAGAATGTATGGGCATTTCGTACGCCATAAAAAATCACAATTCCTAAGAGATTTTACTAAATCCCTTTAAAATACGTTTAAATGTCAAAATATAGAACTTCCAAACAAAAATTTATAAGACTATATACTATAAGAATAATTATAAGTTCTTAGAAATATTTTAATTATGAAGGTGAATATATTTTTTAGCTTTTGAACGTATTTTTGTGACTTTCTTTAGCACATACTTTTAAATGCAGAAAAAACATTTTCACTAATATAAATCGACTCACATCAATTCTTATCTCGAAATAAAGTTTTAGTTGTTTTCTTTATGCCATATGAAAGTGAAAGGAACCATAAATGCACATAAGTGCACATGAAAACATCCTGGACATAAGTTGCGTATGTAATTTTTTTAAACGGATATGATCTTTTTAAATAGCTTTAGAAATACTTTTAAATTTTAAGTTTGTTGTCGGTTGTCTATTGAAAATACATTTTTATTCTTAATAGATTATATCAAAATAGATCATGAAAAATATGAATTTATAAATAAATCTTCAACCTAACGTTTTCGTACAGTAAATTAATTTAATAAATGATTCAGGCATAGAAGAAAACAACACTTATTTTGTTTCGTAATTAAGCTTACGAAAAGTTTAAAAACAAATTGCTAAGTAGATTTAGTTGCTCAAATTAAAAAATAGATGGCAGCACCAATGTAAGAAACCAATAGGTGTGTTCTTAATTGTAAGAGTATGAAATACTACAAGAGTTATATTTTTAAAAAAAAAATAATACTGTATCAAAATAGGGAAAAAATAGTTTTATTTAGGTTTTGGGAAGGAAAAAAAAAGACTTTAAAATTTTTCGCTTAATTTTACTGAAATTGCTTGAATTTTATTGGAATTAAAAATAATAAATAAAAGAAAATACAGTACATTAATATATTATGAATATGCCAGGAAATATTATTTCTTATTTAATAAAGTTTAGAGTTTCAAAGTAAAAAAAAGAATATTCAATTTTTTAAATTCATTTATTTTTCTTTCTTTTTCACTTATATTTCCTAGGGCTATATTTAAATTCCCCTTTCTTCCAATTCTCATTTTTTTCATTTTCACTTCTTTAAATGTTTTTGTGTATTTTAGTTAACACTGTATTGGCCATCTTATATGTTTTATCAGTGTACAGTATTCACACCAATTTTTGTATTTTGTTACTGTATTTTTGTGTGTCATTATATGCAGTTTATATGTTTTGTCATAGGTAGTCTATACCTTTAGCTACTTCAAATTCTCCTATGGGATGAGATAAAGTAAAATTTTGATGAACTAGATTGTTGTATTACCGTTGTTAAATTTTATAGGAAAATAATTACATTGTATTAAAAATATTACTTAATTATTTTCTACGTAAAGTCATTAAAACGTGAAGAGTTTACTTCTTTCTTTTTCAATATTTGCAATCCCCGTTTCGTTTAAATTTAATATAAATTAAAAATTCAGGTTAGAATACCAAATAAGCATAAATCGTAAATAATGGATTTTACTTCTCAAATCAATCTTCATGTATTTAATTCACTGGTTAAACGGAGAAGAAAGTTTTCTGAGAAAGCTTGTGTTGTGAAATTCTTAAACAGAAAATCAAGCATTGAAAAAAATTCTGTTTTTAGTATAATTTACATATTTGGTTTGATGCCAACCACCGTTAGGCACGTGTTTTGAAAATTGTATTAAAAAGCAATTTGGTTCTCTGAAATATACGATTTCTTTAGTCATTTTATTTTAATGTCTTAAGTTAGGCAATGTCTAATGACGGTTCTTTCAGTCAACATTTATTTTGTTTCAAGCAAAATTGATCAAAATTAAGTTTATTTATTAATACAATTTTTAAGTATTTAAGTAGTATACATTTATTTAAAAGTAGAAATATTTGTTATGGTTTCACGTTGCAAGAAAGCCATAATGTTATTTTCAATATAACAATACAGAAATAAAAAAAAGGCAAATAATAATGCAGAGCTATGGAGTCTGTAGTTGAAATGAGTGGACTCTTCTGAGAGTTTGATACTAACAAAACTTTTTACTGAATGCTAGGAAATTATTAATGTTATTAGTAAGTAAATATCATTTATAAATTTCAATTTTTTTATGTATGATACAAATAACAGAACAAATAACAGAATGATATTTATTGTGCCCATACATTATAGTTGGCAGAAAAAGTGATTAAATTTTCAGGGTATTTGGATGTATAGATCCTGAGGAATCAGTATTCAGAGCAGCCTCCCCTGGCAGCAATAACAGCAGTTATTCTCCTGGGCATCGAGTAGAACAGAGATTGAATAGCTTCGACGGGTACAGCATTCCAAGCAGCTGCAACATTATGCCACAATTCATCGACCGTAGTGACTGATGAGTGGTGGCGCGCCAGTCGTTCGGCAACCATTGGCCCAACGCTTTCAATTGGCGAGAGATCAGGAGAACATGCTGGCCATGGCAACAGGCGAACATATTCTGTATCAAGTCAGGTCAGGACAGTGTGGTCGTGCCTTGTCCTGAAACGTAGAGCTATAGAGGCCTTGAAGATATGGCAGAGAAGCTGGCCCTAACACATCAGAAATGTAACGGCTGCTGTACTGGAAATGCGGACAAGAGGTGATCGAGACGTATATCCAATGGCACTCCATACCATTACTCTAGATGATGGATCAGTATGACGATGTCGAATGCAGGCGGCCAATGGGAGTTCTCCACGATGACGCCAGACACAGATGCAGTCATCATGATGCTGTATACAGAACCTTGATTCGTATGAAAAAACGACGTCATGCCATTCCTGCGTCCAGGGTCGTCGTTGATCACACCATTGGAGGCGCTCTAGCCTGTGATGCAGTGTCATGGGTAGCCAAAGCCACGGTCGCCGTGCTAACAGTCGTCGTCGAACTGTTCGTGCAGACACATTTTGTCTTGCAAATGACCCCATTTATTGACTCAGGGTTCGTGACGTTGCTGTACGATCCCTTAAGGCCATGTGGATAACATGTCTGTCTTCTCGGCTGTTAGGGATGGGGAGCCGCTCAGATCCTGCACGGCGTTCCATATGAACGTCATGAACCCATCGATTTCATATTCTGCTAACAGTCACGGGATCTCGACCAACACGAGCTGCAACATTTTGGTATGATAAACCGCAATGCCGGTTGGCCACAATTCGACCGAGATCAAACTCAGACACGTGTTGGTAGGCATTTCTTCTTCTTACACGAGGCATAATTCAAACTTTTTTTACCCAAGAGCAACGCTCAAATTTAATTTCTGTATGAAAAACTTACTGTCAAATCTCTTCTTTATTACTGTCAAATCTATTCTTAAGCATTGTGGATGTCGCTATCGCCACCTGCTTTGTTTGAATGCGCTGATAAGCTAATCATTTGCATACCACATGCTTTATCCGTAATTTCACGTTCGTGGTGTGTCGCCTTCCTGGTTTAGCAATTTAAATGGCCTGTAGTGCATATTAAATATGTGTAAAAATGAAACATTCACCTTATTCTTCGGACATCGCTGTTTTGACTTCGTGTTTTTGATATTTAACTTCGTTTATATATTTTTTACTCGTGTACACGCAATGATTATGCGTAAATACTNGAATTTGTTTAAAGGTACTTTTTTACTCGTGTACACGCAATGATTATGCGTAAATACTCATTATTATCTTACTTTTTGACAAGGATTTGGAGGAAAAGAAATTTCCACGTTTTCTTTCTTTTTTTTTTCAAAATTTTTCTATCAAATTTTTCTGTCCAGAGGGATTGTATTATTTAAAAAATGATCAAATATTGAGAAACGCGTCTCTGTAACTATAATATAAAATGAGCAACACACTAAAAAAACTAAATACTAAATTCTAGTATTTAGTTTTAGTTAGTCTCTAAATACTAATAATAGTTAGTGTATTTTGTCCTACCACACGATTTGTGCTTATAGCTTTATTCAGAATCAAAAAGTAAAATAAATAAATAAATAAGAAAAGTAGAGAATATAGATGTGTTTCACTCATATGTGTGAGCAATTAAAACATTTCTGTTAAATCACTAACTCTTAATATAATAGTTAGTCTCAATAGCTGGTTTTAGGGCTTAAAATATTAGATTCCATTTAATTCTATGATTAAAAAATTGTAAAAGAAATCAAAGATCTCCTTTATTTATAATTTTTGAAGCAGAAAAATTTTAAATTTGTCTTCACTAATCACTTTTTTCTGTAATTCTTAAGTAAACAACACGTTTTTTCTCCTTTTTAATCAAATGATTCTTTTAATCGAATAATTTAAATGTGATATTTAAAAAAAAAATAAAATTATTCGCCTGGTTTGGTAAAAAAATGGTCGAACTATATTTTTTATCAAGTGATCAAATCTGTGGAAGTTTGCGTGGTGATTGCACCCGTATGTCGAAATAATCGGATTAAGGCTATGAATCTATTACATTGATCAGTAGTTCTTTGACAACGACAATCAAGAATAAATTCAACAAATAAGATCCAATTATTTTTACGCCGAAACTAATTTTTTGCTTGAGAAGTTTCTTTGAATGAAGTCTGTTTGCTTATTTTTTATATTTCATTTGATTAGTTTAAATCATAAAACAGAAAGCTTATCTTTGGAGAATTTAAAAATTAGAAACGTGTTTTAATGGTTGTGGTTTAATTTCTTCTTTTTTAACAGAGAGAAAAAAAACGAAGTTTTGATGATTTTTTGAGGGAACTTTTATGACTGAACAAGTACTAAATTAAAAAAAAAAGAGAGAATAAATTAATGTCACCCTTTCATTGCTTTTATTTTATCTTTAAAATTAAAATACAGAGAGTATTGCTGAAGATCTAAAAAAGAATTTCTAGACCAAGAAGCTCCGAGGCAGAACCAAACAGGTTTATAAACCAAGAAAGCTTCTTCGGAATGAAAACTATTTTTCTAGGGAATTTTCCTTACTGAACAAGAATTAAATTAAAAATTAATGAATAAAAGAATGATTTAATGTCACCTTTCTATTGCTTTTATTTTATCTTCAAAGTTTAAATGTAGCGAGTATCTCTGAATATCTAGATAATTTTAAAGTAAGAAGCTCTGAGATAAATACGATGTCATTTTACACAATAACTAAAGGCTTCGAAATATTGCCATGAAAGCGAGAAAAATCTAGATTCGAAGAAACAGGGGGCATTCCAATAAACTAAAAAGAGAACAGAACTAAATTCTAGAAAAATTTCCCAGATAAGTTTCGGCGAGATAGGTCGCCAAGGAAGTTTAAAGATCTTACAAGAAACTGCAAGTCATTGCAAACTAAAAAGCTCTTATAAAAAGAATGCAGATCAAAACAAAGATATAGGACTTCAAAGTAAAAAGAACTTACCAAGTGGTGCATGGTGATCAATGGCAAAATTTTTTTTCAAAATAAGAAAGAATAAGAGATAAGATAATGTTCATTATTTCTATTGTGATATTATGAATAAGTTCATAATAATCATAATGATAGAGAATGGTTTGCAGACAATGCTGCAGCTTCTTGCAGCATTGAAGTGTGTAAACGGAACATAATTCATAATGGTTTGCAATGGGAAACGTGCCATTTGTTTTTGTTGATCGCAAACGCATTATGGAAGATTTCATGATTCAGTCAAAGATGTTGTTTGGAAACTAAAACTAAGTTTACTAGAACATGATCAGCTCTAGCACACAGAGCTAAAGGAACTTAAAAATAGTTCAAAGTATATTTCCTTGGCTTATTTACAGCAAAAGAATGGTCACTTTATTTCCCAATTGGTTTGTCTTGGAGAGAAGAACTTGTGCTAAACCTCATAAGACTTTGGCATCTCTAAAATAACAATAATAATAATAATAATAAACCCTTGAGCAAGAGATAGGAAAAAATTCGAGAGGAACTCTTATGTTATGCTTACAGCACTGCATTAGGGCCAAAGGTAGTTGCTTTGAAGTATGTGGCATGTACTAATGTTTTAATGTTTACTTGAAATGTTATGTTTGATTATGACATTTTAATAATCCTTCAAATTATAGTGTATCGTAAGTGTTCTTGTCACTCTTACATAAGATATTTGGTAAGGTTTTAAGTGATCATTAATTTAACATTCAGAAATAAACAGTAAAAAGGAAAAGAATGATTAAAAATGCGAAACGAAATAGCATAATTTTGACAGATCTTAAAAAAAATTAAAGAACTTATATACTTTGATTTGAAATGTAACTTCTAAACCGAATAAGAGAAAAATTCCATTACTTGGAGGAAAAGTCAAAATCTGTTCGTGAAAAATGATGTCTTTCAAACTTTAGTTCTACTGATGAGATTGTTCCTTTTTCAAACCAAAAGGGAGGACTTAGATTAAATAAACTCATTTTAAAGCTTTAGACACAAAAGCTTTTAATCTTCATAGGCGGATTTTATCTAAATTAATTCCCCAAGAACATAATGAGCACATTTTGTTTCTAAAAGCAAATGTTGGCGAATTTCCCAACAGTCCGTTAAACTTACTGAAGCAGTACTTCAGTTTCAATTTCTTTAAAAGTGAAAAGAAAAAAACGTGGAGTAACACAGATTACGCCTCCGTTTCTTAGTTAAAAGCCGATCGTCGATATTTCTTCTCTTACTAATATTTAAAGTCCACGACAAAGTCAATCTAATTACTGAAATTTCTCAACAGAGTTTCCATTAACTTTCCTTGATTTCCTTTCTGTTGGAAACAAAAAAACATGTCTAGTGTGTTGATTCAATGAGAGTTGTTTTTAGAAGTTTCAGCCGGTGAATTTGTGATTTCCTGGATTATTCAATATGCTAAGCCTTGATGGATAGTCTTTCCTTTGACATTAAGCCTGAAGAATCCTTCCTAGATATTAACCGTATATTCATGCAGCATTAATTCAAGTATTGTGGAATCATCAGATAAGTTCTCAAAGCTAAGGAGTATTGGTAGCTTACTAATTAGAAAGGATTAACATAGGTGGGGAAGATTTTTCATCGTGTTTGCGAGGAAAAATGTACCTATCTGCCGGGGTGTAATTTCTTGATCGATAATATTTTCTCCGTTGAGTGGTAACGTTTAAACTTTTGACTGATGTTAGTTGATATCGAAAGTTGCCCGCTTTTGGGATATGGGTTGGAGGTTATTTTTAATTATCTTTTGAGTTAGAGGAATCGGATTAATTCCTACAAGTTGAAGTAGATTTCTTAATCTTAGAAAGGAATTTGTTTAAAGGTACTTTGCTAAAGAATCAATATTATTATCAAGAAATATATTGAGTGAAAGCTTGCCTTCAGTGTTAAAAGTATAGACGAAAATTTTCTATAATTAAATAATTTAGCATTATTTGTTGTTTCAGGTATTTGAGAGAAAGATTTTGCGGTGTATACTTGGTGGTGTAAATGAAAACAATAATTGGAGAAGGAGATTTAACTTTGAATTGTACAAGATTTATAGACAGTCTGATATTATTAAATACATAAAAATAAATGGAATGAATTGAATGGCCCATCTAATTCGAATGAGTGATGGCAAAATAATTAAAAATATATTGCTTTTTAGTTCCACTGGAACAAGAAAGCAGAAAAAGCCTCTGTTGAGATGGGCTGATTCGATGGAATCTGATTTTCTTGCAACTATTGAAAAGAATTGGAGATCAAAGATAAATCGGAAGTCGATAATTGAGAAATCTTCAGAGGAAGGCATTGGCCCACATTGGGCTATCTGGCCAACTATGATGAAGATGATGTTGTTTCAGGTGACATTGTTCAATAATTAAAAATAATTTTTATAAAGCTAATGATTACTTATAAACATTTATGTGGTATTCATATTTGAAGTATACATTATAAAGTATACATTATATATTCAAGTTTTTAATAAAAAGTTTCCAGTAAAAGCCATTATTTGCATATTTATGTAGTTTAAAACTTCATATTCATTTTGAATTTCTTCTTTACACAGAATCTAAAGGTATAATTTATGTTTCAGAGCTGCGTGTTATCAGAAAAACTTTTACAAATGTTTATATGCTATCAAAAATATTTCAAAGTTGCAATGTTTTAAATATAACACTTAACTATCATTTTTGGTGCATTTCTTTTAATTCGGAAATTCTTTATTGTAAATATATATATTCTTAGTAGGGCAATTCCATATGTGACGGAATGACATTTTGACTTGAAAAATAACATTTCATTTTAGTTTCTATGCATCTAATTTCAAGTAAGCATTGTTTTTTCTCATACATATCATTATTATTGGCATAATGCGATTCATAAACTAAAAAAAAAGGATTTTCTATCTTTTTTATTTTTAGTTTTACGAACTTTTTATTTGTGTGACGGAATGACATTTTGGCAACCAAGCTTTTGGCATGCTGCTTAAAACTGGTAGTTTCTGTGAATTTTGCAGCTATTATTTTTCTGAACTGCTTTTTACTTTTAGTATAATGTGTAAGCAATGTAAAATCTGAATTTGGAAAATTAACCTCAGGTTGGCTAGCAGTTATTAGCATCTATTTGCTGTGACGGAATGACCGTGACAGAATGACAAAAAGTTTAGTGGAAGAAAGTTTTCATTTAAAATTTTTTTAATTAATATGTAAATGATAAAAAGAATGTAACAGATAAACAGGATTAATGCGTATGTAACCGATAAACAGAATTAGTAAAAATTTCAACAATTTGAAAATTAGCTTATCTCTGAAGAGGTTTTATATCTAACTTGCCAATAACACATCTTATCTTCTTTCTCAGGAAATTTATGCATAAATCAATTTTTGTCCCGTCTTCTTTTTAGAACTTTAACATCTAAATGGTTTGTCAAAGTAGTTTGAGCCACATATAAATATTCCTTTTCTGAAATATGGGACAGTGATTAAAGAGTCTCCTCAGTCATGTTTTCCTCTTCAAAACAGTGGCCTTCTTTCAAATCATATACTTGGTTTTGGTTAAAATTAGAAAACATTCTAATTTTGATGATTCACTTCTCAACCACATGAACGTCTAGTGCACGTCTCTTGTCTCTGACAATGCTGCTGTAACAGGTGACCAGCTGAAGTCATTCTCTTTTGCCCTCTCTTAACCCCTAGGGGACGGGTGATTCAGAAAAGCATTCGTACAAAATCAGAATCAGGATGTAATTAAATAAAAAACGATAACTCAAATGTAGTCGTTTCTAATTTGACAGACTTACTTTGCTTTTACTTTAATTATTGTTAGTTTAATCACACATATAATCAATGTTAATTCAAGGTATAACTAAATAGTTTTATTTTGAACAAAGTAATGGTGAATTAAATAAATCAAACAATTATAACTCCGCCCACAAATAAACTGCTAAAGAATTACTTTGATTACCAGTTTTATCTTTTTGCCCTGATCGATACGGTTTTATACTGGCACGTATTTGTGACAGTCGGCGCGAAAGGGTTAAATAGAATAGCTGGACAAAAACAAAACTTCAACAATTTGTTGCTTCGACTTTATGAAATCATAAAATTCTTTTGCATATTAGGTGCCGTTTTAAAGCATCCAACGCCTTGTTTGGCTTTTTAAAACAACCTCACATTTACGTGGTATTTATAGGTGCATGTGTTGTGAGGTATTAATGAAATACACTTAACAAAAATGAAACACACTTTACATCATTATCTGCTTCTTTAAACAAATGAAAAGCCTCTTTTAGTGCACTCTTCGTTACTCTGTCAGAGTTTGTATTATGACTGAATCCTTCATACCACCTGGGGGCTTGTAACTAACATCATCTTGACAGTTAAATTTTTTAACCAAAATAAACAGCTTATCGACATTCACTTAATTTAGTTTCTTTTGAGTTGAATGTTAAATACTTCTCACATTAAGACTGAATTAATTTTTTTAACTTTACTGTTGATTTTGGAAGTGAGTGTACAACTTTTTTTACGGCTTTACCAAGATTTGTAGGGGGAATTTAAATTATTTGTATGTGAAGAGGTTGGTAGAATTATATTTTTTCTTTGTTTACACAATCTCTGCACAACATCTAAGCTTTCAAGTTCAGCTTTTGTGGCGGAAGCCTTCTTATTTGCTTTTCTGTCTCTGGCTTTTTTTCCATCTTATTATGGGGATCCTATGGGGATTATCCTTCTCAATATTCTATCTGTCTTTCAACAGTTGTTTTAGCCATTAGGTTAATTGAAAAATAAATAATTCTCTACTTTTTGAATAGGCTTTTCAGGGACTCGTTTTGTCATTCTATCGCCAAGGATGTGTCATTCCGTCACATTAATTATTGGAAGTTAATAATCAAATGCATAAAATTTTATAATCTCTCATTGATTCTTATGCCATATCTGCTTTATATTCCAAAATATACACATTTTCATTTTGAAATTTAGTTTCAGTTGAAAAAAAAAATACTAAAACATGTGACGGAATGACACAAAAAGAGTTACTTTTATTTTATATATTAAACTTAAAATGACTTAAAGACTATGTTTTAAATGTTTAAATTTTGTACTATATGCATAATTTTATCAAAATATTGCAAAAGAAAGATGCATTTATTTTATTTTATAAGTGGTTTTCAAGAAAACAATTTCAGCACAAATGTGAACAATTCACTTGTCAGCCATGTGATTACTTTAGAATACTGCTATATTCAAAAAACTTAAAATTATCAAAAATGAAACATGAATAAGTAGACTTTGGCTATTTCTGAACATATTTTTGAATTCAAAGTATGCAATTCATAAAAAAAAAATTTCGCTTAAAAGTTGACACTTTCATGGAATTGTCCAGTAGCAAAATTTATTTTATTGAAACTTGCTAACATATAAGGTAAAAATAATCCTAAAATATCTTAATAATATTAAGCGTTAAATTCATAATGCTGTGAAATTCTAGAAATTCATGTTCGGAAGAATTCTAATTATAAGAATTCTTTAAAAACCATTTTGTCTGATGTAAACAATTGTTAATTGAATCAGTGAGTTTTTTTTAACTATAGTTTTCTATACAAGTGATCGAAATCTTGCATAAAGAGAAAATAAAATTTCAATTGTCATGAATTGTCGAAGAATGAATAATGCATAAAATAATAATAATAATAAAAAAAAAAACCAGAGCTATTAAACATCGCATCAACAGTACAACATTGTTATCGTAACATAAAAAAGTGAATTTACTGGGATTCACAATTGTTTTCAATGATATCATTATATTTATTGCAAGTGTCATACAGTGGATATTCGTAGCAATGCAGTTAAAACAGCTTACATGATTGATAGAACTTATTTTCCTACGCCTCTGATATGAAAAAAATAACAACGAAAATTTTTAGTTTAGACCCTATTATTGCAAAGGTGAAGCATAATTAAAAAAAAATGAAAACACATTTTTTAATAGTCTGTTACTTAGCTAGCAAATTAGTTTACAATTACAAAGATGTTGCTGTATAACCTTTTATATGTAGAGCTTCTAGGATAATCTACTTTCCACATAACGTTCTAGGATTGAACTGACTTTTAGTATTGTGTCCAGATTGGTGCGTAACAGATGTCAAGAATTTCCCTTAGATGATAGTACAAAACACACACACATAAAAAAATTATCGTTTATTCATTTCAAGACAATTGTAATTTTTTTCGTTTTTAAACGCTTTAAAAATAAACGCTCTTCTGAACAATTTGGAACTAGTAACTTGTTATTTTAATGCCCCGTATCTACATGTCTCCAAAATTAATTTGATTGGCTGTAACTTAGTTACAAAGAAACCCAATAAAATAAAAACTAGGAAACTATTTTTAGAATGATTTTTTTAAACAATATATAATCTCTTTTTTACTTAGAAAAGATATTTTTTAAGAATTGGAGCATCCAGTAAGAGCCATCAAAATTTTTAGAATAATTAGGAAAATATGTATTTAATGTCGCAATTTAAAGTGCGTTAACATAACCATTAAGGAAGACTATTAGAATCAAAACCTGTTTGATTGTTCGGGGGAACTGCATGCAAGAGAAAGGCGATTATTAGAAACAATTTCTAATTTCGTTCGAAACAATTTCTAATTTAATTGAATGAAAGTTTTTCAGCCAGCCTTCTGAAATCCAGTCTTTTATTCTGTTTTCTTTCCCAGAACTCACTAATGTTATTGTTTTTTTTTTCAATTTTAAATATTAATCTACAATTCCTGGTGTGTATTATTTTGTTACTTCATTTCGTTAAGGATTTTAAATATATATATAAAAGGTTGCATTTGCGAATCATTTTAAATTTATACCAGATACACTAAATGTTCATAATTCTATAATTACTTAAATAACAAATATCAAATACATAATAAAACCTGTTTTTCTGCCCCAACATGGATCCGGTTTGATGTAGTTTTTGAACATTAAATAAAAATAAAATAAATAATAAAAAATAAAAAAGTAATTAAAAAAAATAAATTAGGAGCAGCGCTTTGTAGTTAAATTAAGTTATTTTGACCGGGATAGATTGACTGGCAGGGCGTTGGGCCCATGTTCAAGAGATCGCTAGTTCGATCCCTGGAGCCAAAGACTCCCCGTTTAGTAATGGTGCACGTTAAACCTGTCGGGTCACAAAGTCCACCAAGTTATCATAACAAATAAGTACCCCTGAGGGTAAGGAATTGGAGATTGATCGTTCTCTGGCTCAGGTCAAAATTACGATCTGTGGACGAATGAATGGGTCCGCCCTATAAATGGGTGTGGCAGATGTCAAATTCTTGGCGCCACTGGAAAAAAAGATCAGTAGCATAACCTCTGCCTTAATGACCAGCGACAATAACAACATTAAGTTATTTTGGGTAGCACGAAAATTTCAGTAGCAGCAAAATTGCAAAAATGAGCAACAGGGAAAAAAATCTAAACCCTCTCTCATAAAATATGTTCAACGCTGAACTATGCACCATATTTTGGTTCAAATTAAAGTATAATGTCATTTAATCAAATGCAAGATAGTTTAATTTGTAATTAAACGCTCTCCGTCTTCAACAAATACTTCAAACAAATTAATTTGCAAAAAACATCAAAATCTAATTTTAGCATGTTTTTTTTTGCTAAACATACGGTTTAATTTGCAGGATATAGTACAACTCGATTCTGTACTAAAGTTTCAAAAATCTGACACTTTATTGTAATTTAACTCTCTCCAATACTTCAAGCAAGGTAGTTCGTAAGTTGCGAAAAAAATTGAAATTTAATTTTAACTCTTTTTTCTACAGAAAATGTGAAAGTGAAACTTTCTACATTAATCCAAGAAAAAGTGGCGTTTAGAAAAACTTGGAATTTTTCGAGCTCGCTTAATTTAATTTGTCTGAGTGTCTCGTATTGGTTACCACTTAAGAAATGAAATGTTCGTTTCTAAGATATATTCTTAGAGCTATTACAGTTACTCCTACATCTTCAAGTTAGAATTACAGCAAAATCATTTCATCAAATAAAATGTAAGTAGATTGGACAATCAAAGCTCTCGGATCCTATATATATGCGAAAAAGAATTTGGAGAAATTAGATTGAGTAGTTTAACTTAATGTTCTCTGCTAGATGACTAAAATCGACTGAGGCATTAAGAAATTGTTTAATTAAAAATGCAATTATCGCTTATGTAACAGTTATCGTTGGAATTAATATAATAAATTAAGCTTTCGTTATTGAAAATTTATTTAAAAACTTAAACTAAGTGTAAAAAAATATCTTGTGGATCATTAGAATATTAAGACAATAAAATTCAAAATTAGAAAGATCAGTAAATGAAATAAAAATGCGTCTGATTGAACATTATTTTAAAATTTCGAAGAATTTTAGTTATTTAAATTTACAATAATTTACGATATAAAGTATCTGCTATAATCGTAAACTATCCATGTTATTTTAGAGTGTAATTTTGAAATTTGTAATAATAAGCCGATTCGAAATAAAATAACATTCTAAACTAATAATTTGATAGTACATTAAAATTGTAAACTAGAAATATGCAGCGTTTTTACTTAAAATAAGTCTGTCCAAAATTTTAATGGTGTTTTCGTAAGACTTTTTTACTTTTCATTTAATTACTTAAATTTTTAACAAAATGTGTGTTACTTGGGAAAGCTTACTTGAAAGTTGGAAAAAAATTGGGTCTGTAAATTNCCCTCTCTTCCCCCCCCCCCAATCTGATACGTAAGCGGAACTGTTGCTATTAAATTAGCGATTTAGTTTCAAAATATTGTATTATCTGTACTCTGCTGCAAGTTAAGAAAAAAACCATTATCCCAATGGAGAGAGCCTGTTTATCGAGCGAATTCCATCATCGTCGCGGTCAGTCCTATCGTTTAATAATAAGTATGCTAATCATTTGAAATGAATGATTTCTTTTATGATAGATTTAAAAAAAATTACCCTTTTTTTTAGATAATGGCTATCTTAATAAAATATTTTAAAATATCGCTCTCAATATACCCCTGTGTAAAGGAAGTGTTGGAACATAAAGAAAAATTTCTGAATATTTCTTAAGCTCTCTGTATAACGTAAAGACCTACATTTGCTTTAATTTTACCCTATAATTTTGAAAATTCGTCCCTCATACTATTTAAATATAAATAAAGGGGACCTAGTCCCAAAATAATAGATAATCCAGTTCAGACATAAGGGGCCTACGAGTATTGTAATGTCAAGTTTCCTCCTCTTACTTAGGTCAATATTAACTTACAACTAAGAGTCAATATTTTGCGTTTATATTAACTTATACTTTTCAAACTTGATCCGATTTACGATTTTAATGTAATGAAATAATCATCAAAATTATAGACGAATTATTTCAGGTACAGTGGGCTCAAATGTCGTGTCAATATTCCCTTTGTAATGGAAGAATATAGCACATGCTCTAAATAAACATAATGAGCTATAACTTCTCTTATTAACCTATAATTTCAAAACTTAGACGTATATATTGCTATGACGTACTAAACTAGAACACCAAATATTAAAGTTATAGACTAATTAGGGGCCGCAAAATGAGGAATAATGCTTTTACGTTGTGCATCTTAACCCCTTAACGATCGGTTAATTTTCAAGAAAACGGTCATAAAAGTGCCTATTTTTTNGAGGACAGCACAAAGAGAGAGAGAGAAACATCCATGCCCAGAGCGGGATTCGAACCCGCAGCCTATGGCTTCGCCGTCAGGCACGCTAACCGCTCGGCCACCTGGCCGGCCCAAATATTAAAGTTATAGACTAAATAGAGGCCTCAAAATGAGGAATAATGCTTTTACGTTGCGTTTCTTAAGCAAGAAGGTGAAAATGACTGAGAAACTTGATTCTCGTTAAGCAGACAGAGGCAGATTACGATAATCCCGTGGTACGAAAGGAAGCACTAAACTGTTAATCCCATGAGCACGAGTTTCATTTCCGCCGTGGTTAGTCGTATTGTAATAAATAAGTATGCTAATAATTTCCTAATGGCACTTTTTTATTATTATATATTTAAAATTTTTTTTTAATAATTTTCTTATAGATTTTAATAAAATATTTCAAATTATCGCTGCCAATATATCCCTTCATAAAGAAAGAGTCGGTGAATATAAAATATATTTGTAGATTTCTAGTCTTCTCTGCTTATAAGTGAAAACCTATATTTTGCTTATATATTGATCTATAACTTTCAAAATTTGCTTCATTATAAATAAACTGGAAGTCAAGCCCCAAAATTATAGGCGAATCAGTTCAGGTCACATGGGGTCTTTGGCTATATGAATCTTTTTCTTTTTGTGTTTCTTACTTATACATAAAGGAATATATTTTGCTTTTGTATGAACTTACAATTTTCCAACTTGTTCAATTTTATTCAATTCTTTGTAATTTGCACCCTTTTTAAAATGGCGAAAATGATTTAGAAGCCTGCTTCTTATTAAGCAGGCGGATTAAAACGGTCGCGTGGCACCAAGCACCAAATTGCCAATCCCATGAGCGTGAATTCGATTCCCTTCGTGTTCAGTTTTATCATAAGTAAATCTCTTAATATTTCCCTTCATAAAGAAAGTGTAGGGACAGAATGAAAAATTTCTTCAGTTCTTTGCAAATACATAAAGACTTACTTTTTGCTTTTATACTAACCTATTATTTTCTAAGCTTGGCGCATTTTTTATATGAATATAAATAAACTGAGATCCAAGCCCTAAAATTATAGACAAAGCAATATAGGCACAAGGAGGCATAGGGGCTATGTAATGTCAAGTTTTCGTGTTCCGTACTTATAGATAATGGTATATATTTTGATTTTAAATTAATTTATAATTTTTAGTCTTTGCCAAATTGACTATTTTAGTATAATTAAATAGGGGACAAAACTGCAAAATTATAGATGAATTACTTTGGACGCAATGGTACTAGTTTTAATATTATTGTCCCCTTGATAATAGAAGAATATAGCGCGTGTTCAGTTCCTTGCATACACGTAAAGAGTTACTTTTTACTTTTATACTAACCTATTATTTTTAAAGCTTGGCCTATTTTTTATAGGAATATAAATAAACAGGGGTCCAAGCCCTAAAATTATAGACAAATCAGTATAGGCACAAGGAGGAATGGGGGCTATGTAATGTCAAGTTTTCGTGTTCCTTACTTATGCATAATCATATATGTTTTGATTTTATATTAACCTTTAATTTTTAATCTTTGTCAAATTGACTATTTTAGTATAAGTAAATCGGGAGTAAAGCTGCAAAATTATAGAGGAATTATTTCGGACGCAATGGGTCTACTTGTAATGTTACTATTCCCTTTATAATAGAAGAATATAGAGCATGTTCTAAATGTGTACATAACGGCCAATAATTTGTTTTATTATTAACCTATAATGTTGAAACTTGGTCAGATATACTGTTATAACGTACCAAATTAACATACCAAGGATCAAAATTATATACGAATTACGAGACGCAATATGAGGCATATAATGGTTCCTTTATCGCCATAGTATAGATCCTATACAAAATTGTAAAAATAACTTAGAAGCATGATTCTCGTTAATCAGGCAGATTACGATGGTCCTGTGGTATGATATGAAGCCTCAAACTGCTAATCCCATGAATGCAAGTTCGAAACCTAGCTTTATCTATCGTATCGTATGTAAATAAAAATGCTAATAGGTAGGTACTAATGACAAAGAATTAATGTTAGATACTAATTCTCTTTATAACAGTAGAATATAGTAAATGCTTAAATAAATATAATGCCCTAAATCTTCTCTTTATTTTAATAATGTGGCTCCATTGAGCAACCTGTGCAAAATTGCTTCAATGACTTAGGAGCTTGATTCTCATAAGCATCCATGCGTCCATGGCCTCCTGGTATCGTACTAAGTGTCAAACTTCTTATTCCAAGAACACGATTCCGAATTTCAGATATTCCCATTCTCTTGTATAGTATGTAAATAAGAAGGTTAATTATTAGTCATAAATTTTTTCTTTTTATTACACAATTAAGAATAATTATTTTTTACTCTTTTTTAACAGTATGGATATCTTGATAAAATATTTAAAATTATCTCTTTTAATATTCTCCTTTACAAAGAAAGCGTTATTATTACTAATATTATTACAATATAAGTGAACATGGGTACTAAGCCGCAAATTAGACTAATCAATTAGGTCACATGGTGTCCTTATTGTAATGTTAACCTTTTTTTTTGGGTGTGTTTTCATTGCATATACATAAGCGCTTATATTTTGCTTTGATATTCACCTGTAATTTTCAAATTTTTTCCCATTTATTATTTCCGTTGGAGTGAACATGCTCGAAAATATACCAATGAGTTCGGGCACTTGAGGGCCTGACTGTAATGTTAATATTTCTTTCCTAAAAGAAGAATATTGCCCATGTTCTAAATATACATAATGGCTCATATCTTTTCTTAATATTTACTTATAATTTCAAAATATAGTCAGATATATTGTAATAATGGACCACACTTACACACTAAACCTCAAAGCTATAGATAATCCCACATTGAGGTATAACATGGATCTATTTTGCACCATATGTAAAACCTTGAAAATGACTTAAAAGCTTAATTTTTATTCAACCAGTTGACCATGTATCAGTGGTAAGATAAAATGCACCAAACTGCTAATTTACAGAGCACGAGTTTAAATCCCGGGAAGGTCAGGCGCATTATTTGAACATAATAAGGGTTTTTATTTTTTTAATTTTTTCTTTTATATTGAACATGTTCGAAATTTGAATCATAAAATAGTGTTCTTATCATGCATAAATTTTATTTTCTGAATGTTATGGCTGATATAATAGAGGTTATCTTCTGTATTTCTTGTTTCCATGAAAAAAAATATGAATGTATTAAAATTATAAAATTTTTAAATCAGCTAAATAATAATTAACTTACAATAACTTAATAAATGCTGCGTACAAAGAATAGTTGGTTCTAACAGTATATAAATACAAGAAATGCAGATCTATGCAATTAAACAATTCAACTGTGAACTTTTTATTCAAGTCATTTTTCAACTTTTCTTTGCATGGCCGATTACGAAGATGGAATAGATGTATCATCAATTTAATTCAATAATAAGTACGTGAGTTGTTTATCTGGTAGAGAATCTTTCATAAAAATTTCTTTCAGCATTCATCAAAAGTGACAAAAGGCAACAAAATATTTCCTCAATAAAAAGACTTGCTTAATACTTCAATTTAATAATGAGATGGCTCCGAAATTTAATCTCTTATCTTATTTGAGGGCAATATTTTTTTAAGGAAAAACTATAATGCATCATAATTAGATTTTACCCTTTCGTTACGAATGCCATATTTAATCGGCATCCACGAGATGATCTGTGTTTATGGATATCGTATTTAACCAGCATCCATGCGATGCAGTGTAAAGTGCTGTATTTAGGTTGCATCAGATCATTAAGTTTGATTACCGACCCTGCCACTGGCAAATTTTCTATTTGCCTATATTGGATTCGTATCTCTAAAAGTATAATTTGAATGCGCTTTATATGCTTTTTTAGTCGATTGCATTTTCATTTAAGATTGCTATATCTCCAATTATATCGCTATGAAATACTTAAATAAGAAAATTAGAACATCAGATAGCTGACATTCTGTGAGCATACGTCACGCCGCGTGCACCATTCAATGGCGTCACTACATCAGGACGATCTGCTATAGTGAAACATTTCATAATATTTCATCAGATTTTATAGAGGGGAAAAGACAGGTAAAAATAACAAAAAAATGATGGAAAAATTTTAATAGTATATCAACGCAGAAGTTTGTGACAGGGGTATACTTAAAAGATGGAATACGGGTTCATACTCTGTAGAGTTACAAGATCCCGGAAATTTCAATAAGTAAATTAAACATAACTAGACAAAATTTGTTTAAGTAAATAGTTTTTATACAAGTTTACACATTTAAGTTACAATATTTTATCGTTTCTAAATCCAGGTGCATATGGTGTATTAGTTTGCTTTAAATTTTGAAGTAGCGAAGCGTTCTTAGGTAAAACATTAGTGCATGGTGTAGCGAATTTCTGCCTGACAAACAGAGTGTGCTGTAATCATTCACTGTAATTCTGATTATGTATTACTTGCGTGTCAGGCAACGGATTGGAAAGGAAGTTTTATTGGGAAGTCAAACAAATAACATACTATCATTATTGTTCGTTTTTATTGTTTTACAATTTTGAATTTGATTGTTAGTAAATATGACCTTTTTTATTCATTGCACTATTCTACACTGAATCATTTTGCAATAAATGGGAATAAATTTGTTCCATGCCTATAGCCTTTTTCGCTAACCAGCAGTTTATCGAAATGGTGTTGGCTTGGAGGACAGCATTTTGGCAAAGACAATGTAGGCCATAGTTGAGAGAATCGACTGAAAATACATGCGACTGGCTTTTTTGATGAGAGTAGCAAATTAACTGAGAGATGTAGTTGCATGTTTCAAATAAAATAGTTTTGATTTGATTTTTATTTTAGTGACCAATCTGACTTTTGACTTTGAAAAAATAGGGCCTCTTATATATAGATATACAATTTTGCTTTCTTTTAATGCCGTGAATTTTAAAACTTAAGTTATTATTCTATATTTTTTTTATTTCCAATGGGAGATTACAGACAGTAACAGCATACATAAACATCGAATAAAAATCAGAACAGAAACAAAAGATGCTGCAGCAAAGTTTATTAATCACAACATGTCTCTAGCTTCCCAATAGCGTTCAGTGATAGAATTCTTGCAAAGTGCCGAGCAGCGGAGAAGGTGCATGGAGTCCATGCCCTCACCAGAATTGCAAAAAGTGCATACGGGGAAACTACGAATTCTTCGTCTTGGGCCATTTCGCAAATTTAGGATGGTAGCCCTCCAAGAGTTAATAGAAGTACGGTCGATAAGCTCTTGATGAGCACAGGTCCCAAAGGTCTTCTCAATAAGCTGTTTGATGGAACAGAAGGGCATAAGGTGCACAGAAGTCTGAATAATTAAGGCTCCCTTTTTTGCTAAGTAGTCTGCATTTTCATTACCCGTAATCCCGCAAAGGGCAGGAACCCACTGGAGAACAATGGCTTATTTTATATAAATTGATTAAATCTGCACGCTTCATTTGCATTCCCTAAACCTGTTTTTAAAGAAAGAAAATGTATTCTTCATTAAGTAAACCAACATTTAATCTTCAAATATTGTTCAATTTTTAAATATAGACGTTTCATATTTTTTTTAAAAAATAATATGATTTGCAGGAAAAGGAAAATTTTGTCCTTCAAATGCATAACTGCAATAAATATGTTTATGCAATTAAGTAAGCCTACTGTAAATCTTTCATTTAATGCGTTTTAAAACTTTCTTTTACATGGCCAAATAAGAACATCGAATAAATTTATCATCGAAATAATTCCATGCAAAATATGTATTGTTTATCAACTGGAGAATCTTTTCATAAAAATATTTTTCCGCATTCATCAAAAACGACAAAGACATCAAAAACTGAACGAAATATTCTTTCAATAAAACGTCGCGTTCAATACTTCATTTTTATAATGAGATGGTTGTAATATTTGTTTTCTTATCTAACTTGAATGTAATCTTTTATAAAGAAAAACTGATGTGTCATATGTAGATTTAACAATATTTCAACGGATGTTAAAGAGGGGGGAAAGACAGGTAAAAAGAATAAAAAATCATCTAAAAATATCAGAGGAAACAGCCAAGAAGTTTGAGGGTGAGTTTCCGCTACATCGAGCATTTCTTCGCCTGTTTAGTTTGCATTTTTACTTTCCCTTCTAAACGCGGATATTATCGGAAATTCGATATCAAAATCTCGTACAGGCATTACTTTTTTTGTGAGCATTTTCTTACTTTTTATTCTTTTCTTCGTCTTTATCTTTGCCTTACAACACACGAGAATTTTCCGCATCTATCGACAAGCTTTATTTTTCTTTCTTTTTTGATTTAAAGTCAGTCATTTTGGTGACGGCTATAAGTTTAGGTAGTTATGGAAGAATGCGTTTTTAAGTAAAAATCTTTTTATTTTGTAGTGGTTGCTACATTAAGTCGAAACTTACACTTTTTTTCTCGAGAAAATAACCATATTTACAATTCCATTTCGATAAACTGAAAGCTTATTTTTTTTTTCAATGGTCAAGGGCATTAAAAGTGTTATCTTACAAATATTTAACTTAGTTTTTGCTTCGTATCAACCATTTCATTTTATTATTAAAATATTGCAAATTATGACATAAAACTGATCAGCTCTTGTTTGGGACTTTAGGCATAGTTTCTTGTTTAAATCTGATTATTTTCATAGTCATGCAATGCTAAGATATATTTCATCAAGTAGTTAATTTATAGTAAAATTCAAAACTCATAAACTGTAAATTGCTTTTTTTTAGCAAAACTACGAAAGTAGTTTTTGTCATCATTTCATTAACAAATTAGTGAGGCATATGTTTTGCTTTGTCCCTCCAGTTTATTTTATTGCTAATTCTTTTTAATATTGTTTTGAATATTAGACGTAATGTTATGGTTTTACTAGTTTTACTAGTAGTTTCTTGTTAAAATCTAATTATTTTTTTAGTCATAAATTACTACGTCAAAAATAAAGATGTTGGCTCATTAATTTATTTCTTGGCAACATTATAAACATTATTTATTCACATAATTTTACTGTTAATTATAATGAAACTTATTTTTGTTTTGTAACTGCATATTATTTTGTTATTAAAGTATTTTCAATGATGGATTTTATCTGGAAATTCGAATTTTTTAGTCGAAAGTTTTTATTTCAAAAATCAAAACTCAGTTTGTTTTCCATCAATCAAACATTAGTTTGTATTATCACTTCATTTTATTGTTAAAATATTTTAATCATTGTTTTTGAACTGTGAAGTTGTTTTTTGATTTCATTAGTCATAGTTTTTCTTGTAAAAATCTAATTACTCTCTTATTCCTACAATGCTAAAGCTTCACATATAACGTAGTTCATTTTCAACCTTTTCAGAAGTTAAAGTTATAACTGCCTAAATTTGTTTACTTACTTAGTTTTTTTGGAATTTCCTTTCTTAGTTTCTCTAGTATTGCCTCCGTGCCTCCAATCCAAATGTGATTGCTGGAGTTTGCACATTAAAAGTTATTGCAGCATATTTGAAGACTAAGTTTAACTACTAAGTTTAATTTATAATTAACGCATTTATTATTAAGAAGAAAAAAATAAAAAGAGCAAGAAGAAGGAGGAGAAGAAGAAAAGAAAAATATTAGAAAAAGGAACGAAAAAATAGGAGAGAAAAATAATTGAAAATGAAAAAAGAATAGAATGGAGAAAAAAAAAAGAGTCGAGAAAGAGAAGGAAAAAAAAAGAAAAGAAAAATGGTTGAAAAAGAAAAGAAAAGAGTAGAAGAAGAAATGAAAAAGAAGAAAAGAAGATTAAATAAGAAAAAGAAAAGAAAAGGAAAAGAAATTTTGCATGCAGTTTCAAAACTTGTTTTCGGTTTTTGAAAGTCCAGAAATTTAAAATTTAAACAATTGCTAAAATTAAAAGTCAACAACTAATCAAAATATTATATTTCAGCGAGAAAATACTACTCTTAATAGAGAAATTAAAAAGGAAGAAAAAAAAAGGAAAAAAAAAGTTGCAAGACAGTGAATTTCAGTGATAAGAAACCCTTATGCGATTGGAATTAGAACGACTAAAAACGATAATTATACAAAATAAAAAACGGTATTTTTATGGCAAATAATAAATTTCTAATTCTTATCAGCCCCCCTCCCCCAATGAGGAGTTGAAACTACCTGCTGCTAATGTTAATTCCCAAGAGGATGAAGCTCAGATCACTGTAGCAAAGCAGTGATTAGAGACCACGTGAATTGGTTTTCTTTTAATCACGTTGCTCAGCATCACGTGCAGTAGCCAACAGCGTAACTTTCCACACGTTATTAATATTTTCCTCCACTGCCAGTTATTTTAGAATGAAAATTTTCACCCTGATAAGAGAGAGGTAGTAGAAATGATGAAACCTCCAAATCCTGATAAGTAATTCTGAGAGTAACTCGTTTCTCGCTCAAACTATATAGTTATTGGTACAGAATTGCAGCTACATTAAATTCTTGCCTTATCTTACATGTATCAGGTTGTGAAAGGGATTTTTATTTTAGTCTTAGGGATTGTGGTTTGGTGTGGGGATTATATCGACTGCTTTCGTGGGGTTTCTATTTTATGGTATCAAATGGAAATCGGATTTATTGGAAGCTCATTAGTTATTTAATTAAAAGTTGAGGGATTTATTCGATTGTTGGTGAACTAAGCATTTCCTGTGGAGCTCTTATTAGATTGTGTAGCAATAACACAGTACCTGATGGTGTGAAGACTTGAATGGGAGACAATTAGAGGGAACTAAGGGGAAATTAAGGATTTTAATCTTATTGTGCGAATTTAAAACAATATAAAGGGTGTTTTGAAATGACCACCCACAATATATATTTATAGAAACGCAAATAAAATATAAAATTTACTCACATTAGAAGTCGTTAATTGAAGCGAAAACAAAAACAGGATATAAAACGTAACAATCTGTTTTATTGTTCATGGAAATTGAGAGGTGATTATTGGAAAATCCCTCAAGTATTACTGGGCAATAAAACCGGTTTTGATGACTTTTATTGTAATATGGGTGCTTATTACAGAAACTCTTTATAATACCTACATAAATATCATCATAGAAAAAAATTGTTACCTACTGGAATTTGAAAAATTAAAAAAAAAACTGGATATTTTTATTTTCTAGAGAGGAATTTTGAAAACTTGATTTGGATAAATATGAAATGGAGGATTTTACAATGGAGTTCACATTTAAATAATTCAAAAACTATGCAAATAATTCTTGAATAATCATCGAATATATTAGAAAAATGTATCAACATTTTTTTGGAATTACTTACAAGTTTACAAGCTTAGAATTACTATTGGCTAATACTTATTATTATAAATTTTTACAATGATATGAAAATTATTAGTTCGAAAATCAGGGAACTACTGTCTTTCGTAATTTTGTACCTTTTTAGGATCCTTATTTTTCCTATGCAATGTCGTTTCATCTGAATAAAAGAAACATGCAAATCTGTTTATAAATTAAACGAAATCAGCTATTATACTTCGACTAATTTTGGAATCAGAGTATTTTCTTTGAAGTATTATGAGATTAATGCTATAATGTTTAATTACATATTCAACATTAAGTTGTCCCGCAGTGGACTGATCGTTAAGACACGGTTCCCAGCAGATCACCGAAGTCAAGCATCACTGGCTACGATCAGTGTGCGGGTGGGTGACCCACTTGGATCAGTCTGCGTGGGGACCGAGGGTGTGCGGTATTGGTCCTTGTTAAACTCTTCTACCGTAAAGTGCTCGATTTCGCGTGCAGATCGTTGGGCTACCGAAGCGGGGGTGCCATCCCCTCCGCAGAGGATCAAAATTGTGATGGCATGTCTTCGGATCATCCTCCGGGATGTTTCCCAGACCGTCGCAAATAGCCCATTGTGCAGCTCTAGTGCGACGTAAATTAGCAACAACAACATCAGCATTAAGTTAAAAATATAACATATACCTCCACAATCATAAGAATTTCTTGGCAAAAACTTTTCTCCTCATTTTTAATTTACTTGAAAATGATCACTAGATAAACACATATTTTAGAAACACATACTTAGATCATTTATAAATTTACTTTATTATCGAAACAATGCAAAATTATTTTTACGATTTTAAATTTCATAGTAGAGTTTTCATCATAGGGACTTATCCCGAAACTACCGACTCAAAAAGATTTTCATCTACAAATAGAGCGGGATTTTTTATTTCTTTTATTATTTTTTAATATTCTGAGTAAGCAAAGTTAACTGTTAAATGACCTTATATTTTATTTCATAATCGTCGTTAAACAGCTAACCCAATTTTGAGTTTATGATAACCAATAATCGTATCTGTAGTCTTGAAATTTTGAACCCAATCCAGAAGACAAGGGAATCAAGTATTAGGTGTGAAACTAACCCTCATTTGCGTTATATGGAGAGGAAAACCACAAAAATTCCCATGGTTAGTCTGACGGCAAGGGGACTCTAACCCATGATCCGTCTACCACTGAAAATATTTCACGAAAGCACTGCAGTTTGGGTGAGCCAGGTGCAAAAATTGTATAGATCAGCCATCGCAGGGATTTGAACCTGGATCACCTAATTGGCAGGCGAGTGCTCTATCCCCTGAGCCACCATGGCTCAAGGATTGCTTCCTAGAAATAAGGCATATAAATTGTGAGAAGAAAACCTTTCAGCCAAAACGTAAATATTTGCCTCAATCTTATTTAACATCAAAAGATGCCTATTTTCAATTCTGGCTGGGATATTCTTTCGTACACACAAACATGCAAAAATCATTACGTCATAAAATCGGTTTAAACTTTTTCCTGCGACGAAGATAAATGAATTGTTTGCAAACAACGCAGTTAAATCTCTTCTCTTGTTTTACTTGCAATATGCTTAAAATGTTTCTTTCTCAAAATTTTGACTTGCTGGAGTGGGGGTATTTGTAGGGGTGGGGTATTTAAAGAAAAATTATCTATGCGTTACCGACTATGTATGAAAAGCCAGATGTATATAGGTGATGTATGAAATATAAAAATGATTACATGCCTTACCAAGCATTATACAAGATAAAATTCTATATAATGACTGTTAAATTGGCTCGTTGCTGGGTTATAATAAAAGTAAAAAAACAATACTAATGATGATGAGAATTTAAGAGATAAATTGGGGCCGAAACGAATCTGTATAGGTTTGCACAAAACATCATGCCGCAAATGTTCATACTTCTCCTGAAGAAATACACTTCATAAAAGACATACCTTTTGCTCTCCTTGGAAGTTGTCCTCCTTTTTTTGACTGCAAGGAAAAAAAATCTAGTCCACTATAAGAATGAGCGAGTCCATGTTATGGGCACTAACATATTTTTATTGGATGTAGATCACTGACACAACATAACGTCACACCATTCAACAGGAATTTGACAGCACATCAGCAGCCGGAAAATGAGAGAATTTGTTTTCTTTAAAACCAACAGTGGTACAATGGTGTGGATCTGGATCGGTGGGCAAGGCTTAAGGAATTGAAGACTCCACAAAACGCATCGATGTTATCTCGGAATACTTCCATTTTTTTTTGGCGGGTTAACAATTTAGCAAGAAGATATAAATTGAGTTATCAAGAAGAGATGTTTACTTCCATAAAAAATTATGCACGATGAAGATCGCCATGAAATGTCCGCGTAAACACCCACGAGAGGGTGTAAGGAAAACTATGAAAACATCTCCGTCTCTCAAGGAGAGGAGGGGGTAAAAATTAAAAATCCCTGTTAAGGGATCGTACGTTTGTTTTGACAACTAAATTTCGAATGTACCCCGCTCCCAGAAATGGGCGGTATTTAAAGAAATAGCTAGAAGTGGAAGTTAAACTTCCTAAAAAGCAAAAAAATCGAGCTTAAGGAGCGAACTGAAGTGAGTTAACTAACCCCTTAAATTTAAGCAGAATTAAATACTAACGGCAACCGTACAGTAACTAAAAACATGTGTTGACATCAAAGGTCGCCGACAGCTTTTTTCCAAGAAAAGGAGTGTCTGAGGAATGTGCAAGGAACTTCCTGGGGAAAATGTCCTCATTGCGCTAACGCGTTAAGGGGCGAGAAGAAAAAGGTGAAGACAATAAAAATTGTATCAAAAATTATAAATTAAGCCGAAAATTAAGTATATTGATTAACAAAACGGGATATTTAGAAATTAGGCTGTGACTTAATGTCACAATGACAAATGCTCTTTATGCAAAGTATGAAAAAGTGATGATAAGGCTATTATTTAGGAGTCATTTTTGCCTAAAAAAAGAAATGTTATTTTAAAAAAAAAAATAAAGACCATCATTAAAAGCTTTCATTAAAAATATATAATCAAAATAAAAATCAAATCTACTTGTTGCTTCAAACATTACGTACACTGCCTAAGCATCAAGTAGAATATCTAAACAGGGAAATTTGAAACTTACGTTGTGTGCAGTTTTAAGTTTTCATATCTATTTTGAATAAAGGTTTATCAGTGTCAGTCTTTCATAATTTTTTCAAAAAACATCGTATTTTTGAGGGATGAATGGTGTCTGGATATTAGTCACATCGTGTCATTTTGTGGTTGGTTCGTTGGTTCTAATGCCACTTGTCACACGGGCAAGCCTGCTTTGTGAAACCGAGCAAATTTTAGGTAGAGTGTGCTGCTCTTGTTTTTCAGTGGAGCCATCTATGGCCAAGAATTCGACTTCTGCCACATCATACGTCACACCTGTTTATAAAGCGAATCAATTCATACATCCATTCATTCATCCACAGAACGTAATTTTGACCTGCATCGGAGAACGATCGATCTCCAATCCAGTACCCCCTGAGGTATTGATTTGTTATGGGAACATGGAAGACTTTGCGACTCGACAGAATTTGAATGTGCATGCAGGGTTCGAATCGAACCCACGAACTCATGGGCCTGGGCCTAGCTCCCTACCGACCAGGCTATCCTGGCCTTCATTTTTTCTTACTTAGTCTAATAATCCAGGCATTGAATAAAATGCCAGGTATTCTATAGATTGCTTGTATTTCATACAATACCGATGACATATATAATACTTAAGTTTTCTTTAGATCATTGGATTAGGTGCTGAATAAAATATTAGGTATTTTATAGAAAATGGTAGGTATTCTATAGAATGCTTGTGTTTCATACAATACAGATGACGTACATAATACTTAAGTTTTTCTTAGAACAACAAATGCTCTAAACGCATCCTAAGATGCATCACCCTCTTTCCCGGTTTTTCAGCTGCTATTCAATATAATGCCTAAGCAATGCGTGATATTTAATCGTTTCTTACTTTACCAAACAGTTTTTGATGTTTTAAAAAATCCTTAAGAAATTTATATGATTCAAGCTTTAATTTAAAATAAAATAAATTACAACAGACTTTTTAATGGAATAAAAATAATATAAATCAATTTACTATAGAAATCTTTTGATCCCATTTATCGTAAGATTTTTAAATTTTATCAATTTTTTTAATGTAAGTTATTTGCTTTCTCGATTATTCAAAGTTACATACATTTTCTACTAATAAAAGTGACTTCTCATTTCAATTTAACTTTACAATTCTTGCATCTGCTGTTGATCTCTGAACTTTAAAATAAAAAAGTTGTCTTCCTATTATCATTTTCATTGAATCGTAAACACTTCTTCTTTGTTATTTGTTTAAGTACTGAACTTCTCATCAAGTCGCATCGTTACTGGATCCAATTTAAAACCGAAGTGACGCGTCACTAAATATATTCAATGTTAAAGGGTCTCCCAAATCGAAGGTAGTTTTCCAGTTTAGTGAACCGGGAGTTGTTTATGACTGCTTGAGTAACTAATTACCTCAAAGTCATTATGCTAAGGTGGTGGATTTCAGAAATTAAGAGCATGGTTTAGATGCCTCGCAATCCTAATACCAGAACAAGACTTCAATAGTGTTTAACACTTATTTGAAGAGAGTAGAATTCAAACTAAATAGTACTTGTGTTTACTTTCGCCCTTTTAAAAACATGAAATATTTACTCGAGCAAAACTTTATAAAATAGCTATGACATTTAAAGGGACCAGTATGAGAAAGAATGAATTATTTTTTTAAACAAATATTTTTAATATTTCAAAAACAAGTATTTTAACATCTTAAAAATTTGCCGACTGGACTATGTAGCGGTCAAAAAACTGGCCTCGCATCAGAAAGGTTCTAGGTTCGAATCCCGGGCAAGGCATGGATGTTCCTTCATTCTCTGTACTGTCTGTCTTTACGTTCTTTGAAACTAAGCCGTGGTAACTGAAAAAAATGGAAAAATTAGATATTTGGGTCATTTTGTGTAAAAAAAAATCACCCTTTTAGAGAAACAACTTGTTATCTTCGTAGTTCCATAAGTCCCGCAGTGGACTGATCGTTAAGACACGGTTCCCAGCAGATCACCGAAGTCAAGCATCGCTGGCTGCGGTCAGTGTGTGGGTCGGTGACCACTTGGATCAGTCTGCGTGGGGACCGAGGGTGTGCGGTATTGGTCCTCGTTAAACTGTTCTACCGTAAAGTTCTCGACTTCGCGTGCAGGCTGTTGGGCTACCGAAGCGGGGGTGCCATCCCCTCTGCAGAGGATCAAAATTGTGATGGAATGTCTTCGGATCATCCTCAAGGATGTTTCCCAGACCGTCGCCAACAGCCCATTGTGCAGCTCTAGTGCGACGTAAATGAATTACAACAGCTGTCTTTACTGTGGGAGCCTAATATGGTGCTCTGTCTGCTAGCTTATAGTTCTCATTAAAATAAAGTTTATTGCACGATCTTTGATATTTAGTTATATTTTATTTGTCATACGTCAGATAAAGTTAAGCGGATGTGAACTTTAGTGTACAAGATCACTGAATTAGTATTTTTAAAATTATCTGAAATCAGGTGTTTATTTTGTTTATAGGTATGTGTTTGAAACGCGTTTCCATAAAACTGAAGATTTAAATTCAATGTTAACTAAAGTAAGGTGTGCTGAAAAGCAAAATTGATGGAAAAATAATATTAATTCGTTTCAGAGGGAAACTTAAAAAATCACCATATTATTAATTCTGTCAAGGATGCTTGATTCATTTTATTAACAGCTACGATTGAAATAAAAAAAAGTAAGTTGTTTGAATAAAACACGAAATTTGTGGAGAATTTGCACTTTTTCGTTTAGAAGAAGCATAATTGCCGGGCTTTTATTGGCACTAATAATTTTTAATTAAATTTCGTAATAGACTCTTATTGAAAGAAAAAAAACAGGCTCTATACTGAAAAGCAAAATTAATAGAGATAAGGTACTTATTTTTTTTTCGGGAAACCGTAATAAACTGCCACAATATTATTGAAGCCTGAGATACTAATAGACCCTAATTGATATAAAAAAAAATGTTTCGTACTTGAAAGAAAAATTAATGGAGAAATGGTATTAATTCGTTTATATGAGAAGCGTAAAAATTGCCATACTACTATTGAGGCCAATGATGCTTAATTAACTTGGATAACATGTGCTAATTAAAGCAAAACAAAATAAGCTGTTTTCTAAAAATCAAAATTTATGGAGAAAGGGTACTAATTCGTTTAGGAGAAAAGTAAAAAATAGCTATCCTGTTTTTTGACACCAATGATGCTTTTTGGTAATAATGTGAATTTTGTATAGGTACTAATATGTGTGAAAAATAAGTTATGATAAATTAATTGAGGTATGGTACTGATTCGCTTCTGAAAAACGTAAAAAATCTCCATACTATTCTTGAAGCGAATGATGCTTAATTAGTTTTGGTAATGAGCCTGATAATAGGTACCAAATACATTAATATCGATACAAGTTATTGTAATATCGCATTTGGTACTTATAAAAACTGTACCAATACCGTACAGTTTTAATATAGATAATATGGAAACAAGGTTTTTTTTGGTCCCTTCGAAATGCATAAGAACAGGAGAAAATAGCTTGATTGCAGTAGTTGTTGTTGTGGTCGTAGGCCATTAAGGCAAGGGGTTGATTTGTTCTTGTTTTCCAGTGGCGCCATCTATGGCCAAGAATTCATTCGAATTTTTTAGGGTGACCCGTTTTTTTGGCACTCTGTGCATGCCTCTCAGATTGGGTGTCACTTTTTAGCGTTGCTCAGTACTCATTTATTGATGATTTATATATTGACTACTTAATTGATTTCACTCAGTATGAAGAACCGGTTTCAGTTCTTATAAAATGATAAAGTCCTTCTAAAGGGATAGCATAAGGCAGTTAGTTATGTTAGATCATATTTATGCCAGAAATGTGCATAATATCTCAAAAGCTGGCGTGTTTTAATACCTCAAAAACAAGTATTTTTAATATTTCATATGAAAGCATTAGGAAGTATCTGCGTACGGAACATTTTGGAAAAATTACACCTTTAAGGTAGGTACTTTATCTTTGTCACACTAGAGTTGTATAATGGGCTATTGGCGACAGTCTGGGAAACATCCCTGAGGATGATCCAAAGACATGCTATCGTAATTTTGATCCTCTTCAGAGGGGATGGCTCCCCTGCGTTGGTAGCCCGACGACCTGCGCGTGAAATCGAGCATTTTAGGGTAGAGCAGTTTAACGAGGACCCATACTGCGCACCCTCAGTCCCTACGCAGGCTGATCAAAGTGGTCAACCACCTGGTTATTGACAGAAGCCAGTGATGCTTGACTTTGGTGTTCTACTGGGAGCAGTGTCTTTACGATTAGTCAACTGCGTGCAGTGGGCCAGCATCCAAGGTTTCGTGGCCAAAATTAGTATTTCGATAAAATTTGTTTCAAAATTTGGGGGTTTGTATTTAGGGGTTTTTATGCGCAGGTAAATTGAATTCATGGTTGACATTTTTAAATACTCTAAAAATATCCTAAAAAAAACCACAATGGCAGCTGAAATATGGCGAGCAGAAATGAAAAAAAATAATATAGTGCGTTTAAATAATTAAATATCGCAATGAAAATATAATAATTTTCGTAATTTTATATTAAAAATGAAAAGCAAATTATATTTCAGAAGTAATATTACAAAATAACTCGATTTAATTACAAAATAGCGAGGGAACATGAAAAAAAAAACATAATTTTTGTTTTTCGATAAATTTAGTCCACCTTTGCAATACAGGTAAGATGGGTCAGGTTTTTTCGAAAGAAGAAACATCAAAGAGGACAACAAAAAAAAAGTTGAGCTAATTACCTCGTGGAACTTCTTGGAACTAAGTTTCGAAAGTCATTCAAACAATGAAAAATGTCAAATGATAAGATATAAACTATAAGTTAGTCAAGAGTATTAACTAATCCAGCAAATTGGAAAATTGTACTATAATTTCAGACTAATTACTCTGATAAAAATGTAACAGTAAGGTGAAATCCCTATCTATATATTTCTGAAATGAAAATTTAAAAGTTCCATTCAGAAAAATTTTTTTTAACATATTTTTCATTACATTGTACTTTACAGATCATGGTCTTCTGACCCATAGTGCTGATGGACGAAACCTTTTAAGAGAATAGTGTAAGAAAATAAGAAATATCAAATGTTACTTATGCCACAAATATTTTTAATATCTCAAAAACATGCGTGGCTTGACTGTACAAACGAAGAATCAAAACTTTTTTTAAAAAATTAGTAGTTTGATCCATTCGCAGTATTTTTTAAAATTCATAATCAGTTGATTTCTTCATTTCCAATACGAAAAAATGTCTTAGATAGATGAGTAATCTTAAGTAAGTAAGATGAGTAATCTTAATCTGAGTACACGTTCTATTATTTCATTATCAGATATTTTGCACATTACTCAGTGCACATGATTGCCTTTCTTATAAAACGAGTTATCTTAATCAAAGTACAGTTTTAATTGATTTTTTTTAATGTTATATTTCCGTCGTTGATCAAATATATTCCTCCTAAAGCTGTTTAAGGACTTGTTTGCAATTTTCTTAAAATAAATTAATTTGAATTTTTTTATTTTGTTTGTCCTAAAATTTTATTTTGCTTCTGAGTCTAATAAATAAAAATTACGTATAATAAGGTTTTGTCGTGCTATTTATCATAAAGTTATAACCAATACTCTTAACTATTCTTCAAATAAATGGTTATACTTTTACTTATATATATTACGTAATAATTTATCAATTCAAAGAAAAAAACAGTTAAGTTCTTTAGTTTCAAGTGCAGCCCAAACTAAAAACAGCATGATTTGTATCTGTAGTAGAAATTATTTATAAATTCTGGAGCTTACTTTTACCGAGACTATTAATAAAAAGCTCATACTAAATATTTTGACATAATTTTACAAATGATCCACAACGGTATAAGTAATCTTTTTGCCGTAAGACATTTATATTAATGAGAAAAACCAAAACGAAACAATTTTTACTATTAAAATACTTCCAAAAAATTATTCTGAGATATAAATAATATTTTTTAAGTATTCCTCATTCTAGTCTTATTTATACTTAACTTTTTAGTCATCTTCTTCAGTAAATATTTGATTTTTGTGTTTCCAAAGCATTGTATTCAGTTAGAATTCTGAAATAAAATCTATTGTGTTGCTATTTAATGCTGAATTCTGACAAGGATGAGTTCATACGCGTCATTTACTCTTCAAAAAAGAAAATAAAACGTAAAATATATTTTCCGAACAACTGATTTCAGCATCAAAATTATCTAAATTCCTGCTTTAAGCCCTTCAGAAACGTATTTTCTACAAAATTTATTTCAGTCATGTTTCTTTATGGAAGCATATTAGATATCAAGGATTGGTTATGGACGCATTTTAAATAAATTGTTGTTGTAGTATTTTCCTCTGCAATAAATAATAACGCCAGAAGAAGCTTACTGCTATTTACTCTTGGAAAATACACATAAATATAATTGATAGAAAAGAACGTTCCAAGGGAATCGTACTCTTAAAAATATTTAGAAAGTGATTTTTTAAAAAAAATTTTTGTCGTAAATTCTGTCTTCTTGAATTGCTTTTATATGGATGTACAAATTTCAAAATAAAACATGGAGCACTTGAATAATTTTTGATATAATTGATTGGATTGAAGAAAACAATTTTGAACATGAAGAAAACAATTTTGGTAAAATTACCGTACTGTATTGTAATGACATTTCTGGTAAGAAAAACTGTAGTTCTGGTCAATAAAATTAAAATATACGGCATATAAACAATTCATTTGGTAATATTTTCGTTCACATGATAACGGTTTACCGGAAATTTTGGTTTTTAAAATTATAGTTCTTACCAAAAATGTCCCACATTTAGTAAAAAATACAAAACTGAAAAGTTAATTTTACCTAATAAATATTTTTTATGCCATGCTTCAAGATATCATGATAAAATGATTAAACTTTACTACATTATCCAAATTTTAACTGTTACAAAACCGTATTTCATAGTTTATTTTACCAAAATTAAAAAAAAACACTTCAGTAAAAGTTACGGAGCTTTTGGGTATTCCCATAAAGCTGGAAGCGCACTAAACTTTCCCATGTTCTGATAGTTTTTATCATACTTTTTTTTCTCAGTGTGCAGATGATATTGAATATATTGATTTATCACGATAAGGAGTCACAAAATCAAACACTTTTTAACTTCCAAACAACCGATTTCAGCATATCAATTCCTAATAACCCCTTAACACACATATTTTTTACAAGTTTTATTACAGTCATGTTTTTTTTTTATTATTGGAAAGCATATTAGACGTCAATAATTGGTTATGAACGCATTTTAAATAAATAATTGCTGAGCAATTTTTTCCTAATGAATATTATTTAGTTTTTTAAAATGCATATTATGACAAATAAATATAATTGACATAAATGAGCATCTCAAGGGCACTTAACATTTCAAGTACACTTATTAATTTTTTATAAATCAATTTTTAAAATAAAATTATTGATAATTTTTTCACATTCAAAAGAATTTTTTACGGTGTAAGGTGCATTAAACAGAACCTAGAATATCTCAATTTCATTTGCAATAATGGTTCGAGAGTTTAACCAGAAAATTGCTAATTAATTATTACGGGGTATACTTTATTTTAGTAAGATTTTTCTGGTAGAGTATATAGTAAAGGTGATATCAGACAAATAAAATTGATTAAAATGAATGTTTCAAAGAATCGGTAAATTTGAAAATTACTTATAAAATATATCTTTTTTAAAAAGCTTAATTGTAAGTTTTGTTAACTTGAGTTTTTTTTTTAGGTTGTACATAATTACAGTTCGTACAATAAAATTCAGAACAGATGAATAGCTTTTGATCTAATGGTAAGGTTTTCGAGTGCTTAGAGGTGATCATAATAATTAAAAAAAATATTTTTCGTACACAATTGTAAAACTCTTTAAGCATAAACAATTTCATCCAAAATTAAATTAAGAGAAATAATAATTGTTTTAAGATTTATTATTTCTTTTAATAGTAGTAGTGGAAAAGTTCGCGAAGTTAAAAATTTTTTTTGGTTTTCAAATTATGTAATTTTAAATGACACAAAATGCAAAATTCGAATGAAATCACCTTAAAAGTTCTGAGCATTTTTTAAAATAAATTTTGAAAAATGTAGTATTATTGTCGTTTTGTTTTTCAAGACCTATTTGACTTTAAAATTTTCGGTTTTATCATTTAAAATTAAGCAATTTAAAATGTTAGTTCAATGTGTTCTGTTTTCTCAGTTGTATGCTATCTTTTCTCCCAATTGACACGATATAAGGCATTCTTTGCATGTACACGAACCTACATATGTGCTCAAAAGAAGAAAAAAATGGACTACCCTAAATAACTTTTGATCTAACAATCGGATCTTCACGTTCTAGGACTCAATTTTAATGGTTCAAAGAAGTGACTTCAAATATGCTAAATAATTGGTGTAGACGATATTCTAAGTTACGAAATCAGACACAAAAACGTTCTTTATCTCAATAAAACATAAATTTTCTTCTACGAATTCCGAATTCTGAGCACCAAAATATAGGGTGTAGTTACGAGAGAGGAAATTTATGAACGAATTTTTGCACACAATTATAAAACTCGTTTATTCAAAGATAATTCTATGCAAGATAAAAATTTGGTAAATATTTATTATTTAATATTATTTTAATTAAAAATAGTCGAAAATTTGGTGAATGTTAAGTTAAATATTTTTTACGTCATCTTAAAAATGTAATTTTATATGGCAAAAGGCAAAATTTGAGCGAAATCGTTCAAAAAGTTTCTGAGAAATTGATTTTTAAAAATACGACGTTTTCAAAATTCGAATTCAACCAGTTTTGCTCAAATTTTGTATTTTATTATTTAAAATTGCAATCTTTAAAATGATATAAAAATTGTTTACCCTGCTATTCAAAATTTTTTCGATTGTTGCGTGGAATTATCTTTCGACAAACAAGTTTTATAATTGTGTGCAAAATTTTTTCCAACTCACTTGAAAAGCTCTCGAGAAATCGCGAAATACGCAAAAAGTAAAATTAACAAATTTGGACAGCTCTCTGAACCAAATTATTGGGACCCGGATTTCCCGGATTGAGGCTATATCTTAGGGGTCGGAAATCCGAACCTTCCGAAAAAAAGGTATGTTTATTCAAAGAAAGTACGTTCTCGTGTCTAATTTCGCAATTTTTAAGTTGCGAAATAATGCAGACGATATTTTTAATATCGCGGACGATATTTTTAAATATTGTTTGCAGTAACTAATTAGCGTATTTGCGGTCACCCCCATGAACCTTTAAGATTGAGTCATAAAAAGTGAAGATCCAATCATTGCAAAAAGAAAAAAAAATATTCATTGTGGTCCGTTATTTTGATTTTGTGCACTGTACTACATAAAACAAATTTGTTTATTGTTACACATCCTTAGATAAGGTGGAATTCGAACCCGCTACCGCCAATCTACATAGCATTTGGTGAAACTAAGGAGGCCCCTTTCAAAACGAATAAGTAATAATTAAAACAAAAACAATTCCAACATTTTAAGTATTAATTTATTTTTTTATTGTTACAATCAATTATTCTGCTGTTCAAGAATCAAGTATTCTGCTATTGCTGTTAGATAGAAGGTCTTTAGTTCGATTTTTTCTCATATGATATCATTCATAGCGAAGTTGAGCTGAATTTCTGGGGCAGCACATCTGTAGTTATGATTGATCTCACTGCAATAGGATAATTTTCAAATATTTGGAAAATGGAAGTTTTAATTTGTCTTATCCTCACATATCGTAAGACATGGCCTTCAGTAGATCATTGAAGCATCACTAACTGTGGTCGGTGAGTTACCACTTTGATCATCCTGTGAAGGGACTGGTGGTACGGGGTATCGGTACTTGTTAAACTGTTCTACCGTAAAGTGCTCGACTTCAAGCGCAGTTCGTTGGGCTACCAAAGAAAGGGAGTCATCCCCTCTGCTGAGGATCAATATCGCAATGGCATCGGAGAATCCTCAGGGATGCATCCAAGACTATCGCCCGTTGTGCAGTTCTAGTGAGACGTAAATAAAGTATGACTACTCCTAGGTAGGTACTTTATTTACGTCACACTAGAGCTGAACAATAGGCTATTGGCGATGGTCTGGGAAACATCCCCGAGGAAGATCCGAAGACATGCCATCGCAATTTTCATCCTCTGCAGAAAGGATGGCTCCCCTGTTTTGGTAGCCCGATGACCTGCCCGAGAAGTCTACGTACTTTAAGGTAGAACAGTTTAACGAGGACCGATACCGCGCACCCTCGGTCTCTACGCAGGCTGATCAAAGTGGTCACCCACCCGCTTACTGACTGCAGCCAGTGATGCTTGACTTCGGTGTTCTACTGGGAAATGTGTCTTTGCGATCAGTCCACAGCGGGACAACTACTACTAGTAGTAATAGTTTAAATATTTTTGGTCATACTGTCTATTTAATTGTATTTATTTTATTGAAATTACATACATTTGCTGACTTGTGTGCTCAAAATATAAGCTTATAAGTCATTGTCAAGTAGAAAATACAGATAGAACAATTCAGAGAAAGACATCACAAAGAATACATCCAGGGTTACGGCGGGATTCGAACCCGCTACCTCCACGCTTAACAGAGCGTTTGGACCGGCGATACCGCTCGGCCAGGGAGGCCCCTATTTAATTGTATTAATTCTTAAATGTAGCTTATTATTGTGCTATCTGTCCTCTTCTACTTGACGAAGGTTTATAAGCCTATTTTGAGCACACATGCCTGAAAATTTATGTAATTACAATAACCAAACCAAATGTAGTTTATCGCTTTAGTGTGACGTATCCTCTGTTAAATTACCTTATCTTTGCTTTGTTCATCTAAGTTATTTGTTCTATTGATGAAAGTGTACTATTTATTATATGGAAACGCGTTAAGGTCTTACTAAAACTTTGTTATTAGTGAGTTTTAAACGTTATTTTTAATCGAATTGGGAAAAAAACGAGGTTTAAGGATTTTAAAGACTTTAATCAGTAAAAACCATGATGTGGCAATTGAGAATTCCGAAAGACGACATTTACAAGAAAGAGAACAGCTGATAAGAAGTAGACTGCGGGAAGTTATTTCGGAATATATTAAATGGGTAAGTAATTCACATATTATTAGACCTGTTTTGGAAATAAATAGTTGTTCCTTGTAGTTCAAAGCATATTTCATAGTGTTCAAATTAATCATGAAAGTTTGAATATTGTCAATAAATGTAAAAAAAATATATCGTTAAGACATCACTAATTATTTTAAGGATAATTGAACATTTTATAAAAATAACAATTTTAATTAAAATCATCTCTTTAAAGCAAATAAGCATTAATTTTAACTAAATTTTTAAATTAACAATTAAAATACTGTGAAACTTAGAAGTTTTTTTAAACATTAAACGTTACATTTATTAAGAATATTAGATAACTTTCACTTTCCTTCTGTCATGCAAGTTTAGTTATAACAATCTTCTAAGTAATGAAGCGAAGAATTTAATAAGAATATTACAGGACTATATTTTCAGTCACTGGTATTTTTCTCATCTTAAATTTATTATTAATTTTGAAGTTGAATTGTTTAGTAAGCTGTATTGCAGAATTTTTTTTTAAATTTCCTTTCGCTTATTTTATGTAATGTTTTTGAACTAGACTGGAAAAGAAATTCAAATAAAGTTGACTTGAGCGAAAGCTTATTTTAAGCGCTTTATTTTTCTTCAATGTGACGTGAAAGCTTGATAGTATATTTTTCGATACTTATTTAACATTATAAAAAGGTTCGGTTTTATTTATTCAGTTGAAACTTTTGCATTCAAGTTCAGTTTTTGCAAAAGCCTTTCTTTCTCTTTGTCTACTCACAAACCAATCTGTCTGTGGATGGAGAATATCGTATTCAAACGAAATTCCTTATTTGTTATTGAGATTTTGACCTTTAACACATAAAGGTTTTTCTTTTGCATGAAAGAAATTTATTACTCAACATTTTCAAAACATTTGTTACTGTATGAGCTTGCTTTACTTTTCATTTATTTATTTATTAAACTTTTTTACTGGACTTTGTAAACAGTTCGTACGAAATCATTGAAAATTTCATTTTTGAATTTCTTTCATTTTTAAGGATTTTTTTTAATGTTTGATACTGGCTTTTCAAAAGAGTAAAACAGGTATTGTTTATGGTTTGGTTCTTTTTCTGAAAAATTTGTTCAACTGTAAACCATAATGTATGTACCTTGAACAACATGTTGTAAATTGGTATAATCTTAATAAGGTTCTTAATCTTAAGGTTGTTAATCTTAATAATCTTAGTTCTGAGCGCTTTTCGCTTCAACGCGGTGATTTTCACTTGTGATTATTCATTTCATATAATTGTCTATATATAAATATCTTCATGAAGGATTATAAATGAAAATTTAAATGAAAAATCCTATCAAAACATGACAAAGAACTTAGCTGGGAAAAAAGCTGGGATAAAAATCCTCAAAACTAGTTTGATCAATTAAAAAGAAACATTAAAATAAAATGTGAATATCTTGTATATGAACTGTTAATTAGTTATGTTTTTGTCGAAGCAAATATGGGAATTTTTGTAGCATTTTTTAGTGATTTTTGTTTTAACTATAAGTCTTCATATTTTTCCCTATTTCTGAAAGCAAACTTATTATCTTCTCTAAATCATTACAAAATCGTAGAAAAATATTGGATAATATTGATATTGGAGAATTTACTGAAAATTTTTATTTACTCTTAAAAATTAAAGTCAATAAATTGAAACTATATCCTCAACAAAATGCTTAGTTTGCGTAATTTATTCTGTTTTCTTACGAGTAAAGGGACGGGAAAAATTTAGCACGCTAATAATAACTAAACATGCTGCGATAAAAATCGAAAACTTTCAAATTAATTGTAAGGCAGGAGAAAACGTGAATGTTGTAAGAAATGACATTCAATTCCGCTGCCTTAGACGCATCCGATTTGGAAACTAACAGTAAAGTTTGTTTCGTTAATGCCTGAGCTAACTGAAGCTACTTTAGGGACATTGCTCAAGAAACTACTTAAAGGAAAGTAATATTTTCCTGATACCAGATTTCTGATGGAATTCGGTTCCTCAATTGGAATTTTATCAGAAGCTAAATTTATCGGAAAGATTACTTCTCAGTTTCAATATATAAAGTGTTCTGTCATGCTTTTAGTTCTGAATGAATACATAATGTAAAGATAAATAGCGTAGAAGAGTGCTTTAAATTAGATTGCTTAGTTAATCTTTGATTTTTAATTATTGGTGAAAGTGTTCATTGATTGGAATGACTTATTGGTTGAGTTCAGGGCGTCTGAAAGTGCATGGATATTAAGACGGAAAAGAGCAAAAAAATGGAAAGGAAATAATTTTTTTTATTTAAAAGATAGTACGGTAAAAACTAACAGAATATGGTATAAATAATATATAGCATCGCATAAAAACCATTTATTTGGTTAAAATTTCTTTTCAGCTTTTTATTTTTAACTAAAGTTGCGGCAATACGAACTATAGTTTTAAAAATCAGTTTAATAATTATATTTATACCGGAAAACATATTTTTTTTTCAGATTGATAGAGTACTACTAGGATCTAATTTTTCATCTCTTAGTTAATTTATTTTTACACTATTTTGAAAAAAATTATACTCTTAATATATTTGTTTTTAGATTTGTTGCTGACTTAATTATCTCTAATTTTCAAGATTATACAATTTTTTTAAGTAATATTTACCCCGAGGAATTAATATTGCTTCGTAATCATGACAAATTTTAATTTGTTGACTTTAGGCATTAAAAAAGAAAAAAATATCTACTTTGTTGGTTTATACGATAAAAGAAGTGATTTTAATCTTAATATAAACAAACTAATTCTTGGAATTCTAATGTTTCTAAAATCTTTTATTTAATACCATTTTTAATCAAATGAATAGAATTAAAAGAATATGTTGTAATGTTTATTTATCCAAAAATCAAATAAACAAGCTCTTTCAAAATTTGATAAAAAACAATGGATACCTAACTAATGAAATTACGTTCTATATTAAATCATTGAGTTAATTGTAGGTTATTATTATTTATAAATTTACTAAAAAATTCCTTGTTAACTAAATTTATATTTTAAACTTTATATATATTTACTTTATATATATTTATAATGTTTACACTATTGTATTGATATATTTCACGTTGGAACTATTAATACATTATTAGAAAGCACTCCTTTTTGCGATATAATTATGTGAGCTGATAAGATTATCTTTTCATTAAATTGTTTTTCGACTTTTTAATAATTAAATTTTTTCAATAATTTTCTTCTTTTTACCTTAATTTTTATTATTTTCCATATTTTCTCTATTTTTTAAATTTGTGAAACGGCTTCTAATAAGGCCCCGAAAATTTTTTAAAAAAAATATTAAAAAGAGAGAAAAACTAAAATCATTTGTTTTTTTTGACAATTATTTAATTTTCATTATTAAGGCCATTTATCATTATTAATGACATTTATTAAGGACAGCGTAATGCTATTCATATAAATAATAAATGAATAATTGAAATAAATGAATGAGAAATATATATTTAAGAAAGCTTTAGTTAGTTTGTTAATTTGTCTTAAATAGCTCAATTTAGTTCTCGGAGTTGTTAGAATAGAATTTATTGGACTGAAGCCAACCATATTAGCTTGGTTTTAAAATTAAAAATTGCTTTATTACAAAGTTTTGAACATATTTGCGCAACATTTATATTTGTCCACAATTTACCCAGAAAAATCTTTAAGGTCAACTAATAAGAATGACTATATGAATAGCATAATTTTCAAATATAATATATGCTGGGATGAGAAATTAAATAAGGTATAATCTATCATAAAAACTTTGCTTACGATTGAATATCATTGGTATTCTTTTATCGACTCTAAATGGATCCCCTAGTTCTGATCGATCCCTAGTTATATTAAATCAACCCACGGTGGTCAATATCGAGCATTTTGGCAACCCCTTTTTTATGACAGTGATTACAAAACTTCCTGAGCACACGCTGTCCTTAATAAAAGTTTGCAGTAGTTTTTTATTTTTAAGGGATAAATACACTGAAGAAAAAGTATGGTCAAAACTACCAAAATATGGTAAAATACATAGTATTTCTGGTCCCATTGAAACACCAAAAAACACAGTAATTTTTACGGAAGTGCTTTGGAAATGACTTTGGTAAAATTACAATAAAATATGGTTTTATTAACATGCTGTTTGGTAATATATGGGTTGAATATTGGTAATTTTATCAGGAATGGCATAAAACCATTTATTTAGTTACATTGACTTTTCAGTTTTGTATTTTCACAAAATGTGTGGTAATAAGAACTATAATTTTGAAAATCAGAATTTCCTGTTAACCGTTACCATACGATCGGAATAAGTACCAAATGAATGGTTTGAGTACCGTTTATTTTGGTTTTATTACCGGAATTATGGCTTCTTTCTTACCAGAAATATCTTTTTTCATACAATTACTGTAATTTTACCAGATTTCTTTTTCTTTGTGTCGAAATGGATAGGATATTTCTAACGAAATTTTAATATTTCTTACAACTTATTCTATTGGTGCAATTCTGTAGCAATTCTGTACAATTCTGTAAGTTTCTCTGACATACAGTCTTACTACTTGAACTATATTAGAAATCAAGCAGCTATTAAGTTCCTGTGCAAAATGAAAATACTTGTTCAACAGCGCTATTTTCTAGCCTTCAATCATTTTTGTTGTTGGCTTGTGGATTTCAGTTATTCTCCCTAGAGATCTTGATGTCTGGAGATCTAGTGGGTTAACAATTCGGTGAAAACTTCTCATTTTCCATAAAATCTTCTATCAGATGAATGTTATGAGGCAACATGTCATCGCCGCCTACTAAAATAAAATCATAGCAAACTACACCCATGAGAAGACAACTTAGGTCTCGAAGACTTTATCCCTATTTATTAACTCAGTCTAGGGTAGTGTATTTCCGATAGATGGCGCTGTAAGTATGGTCCATTTCTTCCATCTTGTTTTGATGTATAACAGTTTTGCTCTCCATTATTGTGGCTGATAGCGGAAATTTCGAAAATATTGATAAATATTTTTCTATAATTGAAAAAATTTAAAACTGCTGTGATTATCAATAGTTTTCTATTGATTTCCAGCTACATTTGCATTTACTGAAAGTAAGAAATTATAGAAAAAAGATTATGCCGTCAAATGAATTTGTTGCAAGAATTTTTTGAATTTAAACTTTAACCATTTTTCTGTATTTATTTTTAACGCAAATGAACCCAAACTAATAACAGCCTGCATTTAAATTAATTCGCATCAATAAGTATAATGATATAGTAAATTAAAAATATCGGAAATTTAAGATAAGTTTTATTCTACAAAAATACAGGTCAGTAGGCGTAACATCCCTCTTTATGATTCTTAGGTATCAAAATAGTTTTGAGATGCAGGGTTTTCAGCAATCTCAGACTTTAATATATCTATATGTATTTCTCTTACACGGCGGCAAAAAAGTCCTTATTTCTTTTTCGCGATTGCAGCAAAGAATTAAAATATTAAGCGCATGCGATGTCATAAGCATTAAAGCGTAAACGTACTTGTTTAGAAATTTCTGAATTCTTTTCTCACGTGGGAAACAAAAAGCTGAAACAAACTGAATTATAAGTTGGGAATTTTAAAAGTGAGTAGTTCAAATTAACAGAGTGTTCTATAATGTTTTAATTATATTTATGCGGGTTCAATAATAATAATAATAATAATAATTTTATACATTGTTAATCATTGAAAAATGAGTATTTCACGATATTTTTTAAAAGCATAATTAATGTTTATATTGTTTAGTTCTTTAATTTCGGTGACAATCAAACACGTTTTTGAGTTTTTAATCTAAACTTTCTTAAATATGATTTGTTAGATTATATCCGTCTCGTATTTATGTCCATTTGATTTAATTGTGAATGTCTTTGATTTTACTGTTTGATTTTATTTTTTGACAAGAATCCTATAATACATATTAAGGGGAGTGATTATGGAGCACCCTGAAATAAGAATTCTTCATTATAAAGATAGTTTTTTTACTCGTGGTTTCCATAACGTTTATCACAGTACATAAAATCATTAACCATTTAACCATTTATAGTTATAGCATGATACATACATTGGCGTGTAAAAGTCTCCAGCCTTATTATTTTAATTTTATCACCACAAAAAATGAAAACTGCTTTTAAAACAGTCTTATCTTTTCATTACACTGCATCTTTTTAAGTATTTATGTATCATTTTAAAGTAATTTCTATTAACTGAAAATTCTGAAAGAAGTTATTTAAATGTGCTCTTCTGAGATACTCGTCTTTAGGGTTGAAAAAAACTCGCATACATACAGATGCTTTATGTAACATATGCCTATTTAACTATACACGTTCCAGCAAACAAGCTGTTACCTCAAAGTTCCAAAAATGTTTTTATTAGTTTATGGTTTTATATGTGTAATTATATAATTTGCGCGTACTTTTTATAAACATTTTAAGAAAGGAAAACTGTAAGTTTATGAATTGATGAAGAATGAATATTTCTCACAAGTTTCTTATGGCTAACGTTAAACTCTTGAAGTGTATGAAAAAGAAGAGAATTTACAACCAGTTCCAGGTAATCTATTATTTCATTAAAACCTTGGCTTTACTATCCACAAAAATAAATTCTCCTGCCGAAAAGTGAGGTTTGATGGTGCGCTTGGGGGTTGAATAACCTTTAAGGTTTATGTTACAACTATTACAATAATTTATAAGAGTACCCCGAGATTTATAATGATAATGCCTTGAGGTTGTTCAATTTATATCATTTAGAATATACTCCTTTTCTTATTTTTTCATACATTTATCTCTGAGTAGTGTTATAAACATTAATAGGGGGCTAATAATTTTGTTCTAAGTAGTTGTGCAGTTTATTTATTTTAAGCACAATAATTTGTAAGATCCATTGTATTTTATTTGAGTTACAAATAATGTTTTCTGGTATATTTTTCTCTAAAAAAATTATAAATATTTATAGGAAGCAAATGATTTCTCTTAATCTTGTTTTAAAAATAACCAGTTTTTCAGATCCAGTGTATTTTTTTTGAGTTATAAATAATGTTTTCCAGTATATTTGTCTCAAAACAAAATTATAAATATTTATAGGAAGCAAATGATTTCTCTTAAGTTTGCTTTAAAAATAACCAGTTTTTTAGATCTAGTGTATTTTGTTTATTGAGTGACAAATACCTATATTTGTTTTTAGACAAAGTCATAAACATTCAAATTTGTTTTAAGTAAAGATCAAGCGTATTTTGTTTACTGTTTAGTGAATATTTTCGATTTAATTTGACTAAAGAAGGAAGTTAGTATTTTCAATATTCATTCATTAAATAAATCCGAAAAATGTAATATTTAAGAGTGAAAATAAATACTTGTGATTTGCAATTAGTCCAAGAATTATTACAAAAGAAATCCAAGTGAATAATATTAAAACTTTATGGAGGAATAATAATGAAATTTTATATGAGATAAAAATTGGAACTTTTTAAGTTGATGATACTGAAGCTTTCATATATTAAAGCAATATTATAATAGTATAACATATAATAGTGTTACATGATTTTAACATGAAATTATAAGATTTCCATCTTAATAATTAGTACAAAAATAAAAAAGTTAGATATTTAGTAATTTGTTTCAACAAAAGCTTTTTTGTATTGAAAATTTCCTATCTATATTCAAATGCAAAGAATATTTATGAACATTTTGTTGATATTTAGTCATTAATATAAATGTTAGTTGTCTTATTTTCATTAATTATTAAGTCAAAGTAACTCAATTAAAAGCGAAGTAAAATGTAATATGCAAAGAAGTAGCCCGAACGATAATAAAATTGACATTGTATAATTCTATTTATATCTTTTAGGTATATGTGATAATAGATTGTAAGTAAAATATTACAAGAAGTATTTAATTTCATAAATTTATGATTTTACACAAAATGTCTCTTTAAAGTGCAATGTATTTTGAGCATTACATATCTATTTCAGGCACTTTTACTAATATTGAATAGAAAAAGAATAAGAAATATATTTAATAAACAGTTTAAAGCAATGCTTCAGTAAAATACTTATAATTGCAAATATTTAATCCTGTATTCAGTTATCGAAGAATATAAAAATTAATTTTGTTGCAACTACTACTAATGTTAATAAGCGTATATTTGCCAAGTTAAAGCAGATTTTTTTGTTATGAGCCAAATTGCAATAACAAAATTTGCATATTTCAACTTAAATATTTTAATAAAATTAAATAAAACAATGTAGCAAATAGATTTGAAATTATCACGACTTAATATTTTGAAACAATTCAGTTTTAGTAATTCATTTTTGATTTAAAAAGCTTTTTTTGTAATACTAATTGCAATTTCGAAATTTGCTTGCCGAATTAATTCAAAAAATAACTAGCATCAAAGTAATTAATACCGCACTTGAAATTTTTATAGTATTTTTGAGACACGTTCATCAAGTTTACATTCAAAGTTAAAAGGAAAACAACTCTAATTTTAAAGATTCGGTAGTTTACTTTTAGAAATATTTAGAATTAGTTTGATATACATTTCAACTGAAAATAAACTACTTTGAGTAACACTATTAAATTTATTATAAGCTATCTTCCATTCTCACAAAAATTAATTACAATAGCTGATGAAAGCTTTCATAAAATTTCTAGTGCTGGAAAATAAATTTTACTCCCAGGATAATTAATAATCTTTTCCAACCCAAAACCACATTACCATTCTCTACTGAGAGTTTCCTCAATAATTCTTCTCACAAGTTCTTTTAACTTCTTCTTTGAAAACTTTTGCAACAGGATTCATGTTACACTGTCACAGAATTCGTTTCTAAGCTATTCGGAAAACGACCAGTCAGTCCTCATTAGTGGTCACATGTCACATTCTTTCTTGGCCTTCTTACTTGGTTGTAGGATTACAACCAAAGACAAAGGGAAACAGAATTCCACCCTCAAGTCATTAAATGGACTGAGATCGGAGAGAAAATCTCCTTTAGATGTCTCAGATTTGAAGAACTCTTTGTTTTAACTTTCAAAAGGAAACATCATTATCCCTTCTTTCTTTTTTAGAGTGATTCTCTTTTACCATTTCAGCTAATTCCTTTCCTAAAACATGCCTAACTTCTGTTCATTTTGAAAATGATCTTTTTTTTCCGGATTTCTTTTATAACTATATTCGCATTGGGGTATTAAAACAGGCTATGGATAACCTGAGATGTTTGGCAGTAGAAGAATAGGAAACTACCCATTCCAATGAAATTTATCGAAATAAAGGATCGAGCTAGATATTCAAAGAAATCCATTACCTCTAAATCTCAGCATCTTTTATTCCTCCCATACAATACATTTTCTAACATTAATGTCATTTGGTTTTTTTCCTGATATTTCTATGACTGCGAAAGTTAAAGAATGTATCAAAACTAACGAAAGGTTTGAATTGAACACCATTTGACACCATTTGGTATGAAATGTTGCCGATGAAGAAATAAAGACAGCTGATGGTCCAAATTCCTGTAAAATGAAGCGTTACTCGAATTAATATTTTCCTTTTTCAGCATTATTATGTCATTTCCTTGTCCTATAACATTTCTTTTTAAATGTTATGTTAGGGCTGGCCATTCAGATCACACTATGTAACACTGTTGAATTTTTTTCCTGGAATAATATTGCTTGGGATGTTTGGCAGTCAAAGAATAAGAAACTTTTTAATTCTACGAGAATGAATTAAAATAGAGGATTCAGCTAAACATTTCAAAAAATAAATGGAAAACGACTATATTCGTAAAATCTCAGTATCTTTGATTTATTTCTTCCATAGAATACATTCCCAGTTTTATGTCACTCCTTTAATTTATGACATTTCTATAGCTACGTATGCATATCTAACTCAAACTATACAGCAATACATACTGACAATAATATGTGTCGATTAATAATATGCATGTGTATCATAACATGATTATTATATAACATATTTGACATGCTTGGTTTTAAAGTTAGTTCATTGCGTTTTTAGGAATCTTAAGTGAAAGAATAAAATCTCATGCAGCCTAGTAATCCGATTCCGGGAAAATGGTTTTAGACTATTTTTTTATCATTATAAACATTAATTTTGTAAATTAAAACGAAAATAACTAAAGTACAGGGTGTTTATAAGGTCCCGGACCCATTATGATGCTTAATAACTCATAAAATAATAAAGATAGATTAAAATTAATAACATAAATGGTTAGATAGACTCAAAAAGTTTCATGACCCTTGTCAATGAACTTCCACGTGTGTCCACTTCGTCGCACGGAGAATATCAAGTCGATAGTCAATTTCACGCCGGGTTGCGGCAAGCGTTATCAGTTAAACATCAAAATGGGTCCAAAATGGGTGTTTCTGGCATTGTTAATCGCCATAACGTGCGCATATGGGGATCTGAAAACCCCCATGAATACCGTGAGACACAAAGGGATTCCCCAAAGGTTAATGTGTGGTGTGGACTAATGCACGACCGTGTCATTGGGCCTTTCTTTTTTACAGAAAAGACGGTTTCATCAGTCGTATACTTAGACATGTTGGAAAACTTCGTATTTCCACAACTAGAAGAGCTTCAGCCACATGTCTTTTTGCAACAAGATGGTGCAAAACCTCATTGGGGTATCATCGTTCGTAGTTCTTTGAATGACCATTTTCCGGGAAGATGGATTGGGCGAGGAGGTCCAATTCCCTGGCCACCCAGATCACCTGATATAAAGCCGCTGGACTTTTTTCTTTGGGGATTCATAAAGGACAATGTTTAGTGGAGGATCGTGTCGAACATTGATGACCTAAAAGCCAGAATTACAACCACAATAGCCTCTGTGGATGCTGACATGCTTGCCGCTACCTGGCGTGAAATTGACTATCGACTTGATATTCTCCTTGCGAAGAAAGGGGCACACGTGGAAGCTCATTGACAAGGGTCATGAAACTTTTTGAGTCTATCTAACCATTTATGTTATTAATTTTAATTTATCTTTATTATTTTATGAGTTATTAAACATCAAAATTGGTCCGGTACTTTATAAACACTCTGTATTAAGTCTTTTAATGGACATACTGAAACTTCCTTTCACCTGTCTGAAAAATATTTTAACTATTTTTTACTTAAAAATTTTGAAAAATATTAAATTCGAAATAAGATTAAATACTGTTAATTTTAAAGTGATTAAAACACTTGATAATGTTATGCGTGACTCACAAAAAAAAAGATAATGAACTGAAGTGTAATTCAGTATTTGTTTTTCCCGTTAAATGTTCAACGCAGGAATTCAAATTGCAAGTTTTCATCATACTTATATGTGATAGATATCTTCTACCTTTCTAAATATCTTATCCCTTCAAGGGCTTTCTTAAACACTGGTTTCTCGATTCCAAGGTGAGCTAGCAATATCCCCTCTAACTATTGATTTTAGTTCAGGATTATGAAATGTCGATAGGTTTTTGCTATTGTCCACAATCATATCAACTAAGTGCTGACTAACTGATTTTTTCCATTATATATAGTACATTTGAAAATATTTGGTAGGTATAATTATATGAATTCAACATATATTTTTTTTAGTTCTGATGCTTGCATCGCTATTTTCAGGCATAAAAGTTATTCAGTGAGACATTCTGGAAACTAGTTTCGTTTTAATTTTGAAACAAAAATTGATGTTATATGAAAACTAATTTTATATAAAACCAAACTTTATATACTTTTTCCTAAAAATTTATATAAAATGAATAATGATGATTATTTATAATATTTGCTAAATGGATAGTTAATTTAAAAAAAATGAATTCTTAATTCCTCAAAGCAAACAAAACAAAAGTATCCACTGCACGTATGCCCCAAGTTTTGAAACAATTCGTGTTATTTATATCAAATTGCAGAGACATGGTATAAATAATTACGAATCACTACAAAAAAAGTAAAAAATGAAACCTATATAAAGAATAATTGTGTTTAAATTTGTTTGATAACTAGCTTCACTCACACGATTGCCATCTTTTATTTTATATCTTACGTGAAATATAAATTGTATCGATGGTAAATAGTAAAACAAATCTAATTGTAAAATTATTTTCCTAATGATGTATTCAAAATATTTACAAAATTCGATAAGAAAGTTAAATAATTTATTTTCGAGGAACAATCATAATTTTTGTCTCAGAAAGCTAAATTTTTAGCTCTTTAGTTAAAATTAATTTAGAACAAGAAAATCATTATGTCCAGAAAACAATGGGATTTAAAAATTGTTCCTTAACTAAGCACATTTGACAGTACTTTATAATTACTTTACATCAACTAAAACAATGTTATGATTAATGACCGCACCAAACAAATGTCTCACTGAAACTTTTATAACTCTTGTATACTTATAATTTTGACCCCTACTTTGTTTGAATTGTAATTTTTATGACATAAAGCTTAAGTTTGATACTATTATAGAACAGGAGTTTACGGAACATTAAATAGCTAAGAAAAGTTTCTTAATAATCTTACACGAATGTAATGTAATTTTCTTTTGTTTGAAGAATAAAGCGTACCATACGTTTACGTAGGTACGTTTGCCTTTTAATAACTTTAAATCTCAAAAGAATATGCAAGACAATAATTCTATTGAAAATGGAAAATTAATTGGTTTTGAGAATTATTGCATAAAAGACAGACAGAAGAAGTGATTTTTATAGAAAAATTAGAAGTAATGCTTTTATAATATTTAAATATAAAAATAAAAAGTAGTAAAAAATCTAATGTTCTATCAGGAGTTTCGAATTTAAAGTTTTCTCATTAGATTATATAAAATTTATTTATTTCTTAAAATTTCTTATTCTTCTTTCTTCTATTTATTTCTTAAATATTTTATCAATTTTATTTCTCAAATAAACTCATAAAACTCATGTAAATTAGAAACTAAAACAATTTAAAGTTAAATCTGTGGTTTAATCTATCGATGAAAATATTAAATTCTTAGTTCTGTAAAATAATGATTTTTTCTTGTTATAATGAGATAAATAAAATGCTGACAATCCGGTGCAAGTTCTGAAAATCTTTAATATGCTGCTGTTTAGGTCAATTGGATATTTGGATATTGGGCATGGCTTACAATGAACAATGAAAACACAAAAATATAACGAACTATTTTAGTAAAAATTTGCTATTGAAATGTATTGTTAATGTAAGATTTAAAAACATCTATCATTAAATTTTATAAAAACATATATTTTTTAACTTTAAAAATAGAAAGATAAAAAACAAGACACTCATTTACATTAATGTGCTAGAATTATGAATGTAAAACAAGGAATTTCAAAAATTTTATCAACTATTCGGAAACTGTTCTTGGCAATCCATTTAATAAATGTTGCCGACTATGAACAGCAGTTTTATTGAAAAAAGGGATGTAAATTTAAAAAAAATGTTTAGAACAAAAGTTATAAAATATTAACAACTTATACTAAAATATACATTACTGCACAATACTAACGTAAGATTATCAATTCAAGTTGAAAGTACAGAAAAAGTCCTCAGAAATAAATACGGTGAATATTCTAGACAGGTCAATAAAAGAGCTTGTCAATGACTCTATTTCTTATTTGCTCTGCTTACTTTATTTAGAACATATTTTAGAGGAAAAAAATGTTTTTTTAATTAAAATTTTCAACTTTTAAATGAATTAAAACCCCGCCCCCAATATATTCGAAGCAATATATGTCAAAACATTAGAAAAATTTCCTTAAAGTTGATTAAATAAAGCACGAAATATCTAAACATTATGTAAAGTAGTAAATAGTTGATGTTATATTTTCCCCATAATTATTCTTTAGACAATGAATAAAAAGTATATTTTCATACCTTAATAATTTCATTTTGTCAATTAATAATGCCACAAACTACAATGAAAATGAGATCAAATAACTGTACGAAGGTATGAGCAATGCACTGATCACTGGTCTAGTAGTTACTGTACTGGACTATGTGGTCAGTGGTTGTGGGCTCGAATCCCAACATGGATGTAACTCTCTCTTCAGTGTGAATGTAACCCGTCCTATAAACGGGTTTGTGGTTGTATGACGGGGGGGGGGTGACGACGCTAGTCCATCACCGTGATTTAGACACAGATGCCCACTGAGTAACAATAAGAGAGTAGTAATTCTGGTATTTCTTATGCCAATGGGAAATAGACCAGTCATTTAAAAAAAAATGACCAATGCATGTATATTTGGATACAATATCAATAGGCAGCTCTTTAAGGGTTTAACTTCCTCTGCAGACATTAATTGATTTTTTGATACAGAAAGAGGACGAATAAGTTGACAGCTCGTTACATGTTAAATTAATAATTGACACGCTATATTTTTAAATCTTCGATCTGCCATAATATCCATGTGAGGAAACAATAGCGTTAAATATCCCGAATCTTTCACGATGGCGGATCTGTTGTACAGTGCGCAAAATAAAAAACGGACAACCGTGAATAACGATAGGATCTTTACGTTCTAGGACTCCATCTTAATGATTTGAGGAGATGACCTCAAATATGCTATCTACTGGTCGGTAGGGCACTGGGCCCATATCCAAGAGGTCGTGGGTTCGATCCTCGCTGGCCGAAGACTCCCCGTGTAGTAAAATGGTGACTGATGCACGTTAAATCTGTCGAGTCTCAAAGTCCTCCATGTGCCCACAACAAATCAATACCTCTGGGGGTACTGATCCAGGAGTTTCCTTGTCTTCTGGATTGGTTCAAAATTACAAGGCTACGGAGTTGAACGTAAGTAGTCGTAAACCCATGAATTTGGGTCGGCTGTTCAACGACGGTTATAAAATAAAATAAAATATGCTATCTAAGGCCGGGATAGTCAGGTTGGTAAGGCATTGGGCCCCGACTGTCGAAGTGAATGGTGACTGATGCACGTAAAATCTCTGGATTCACAAAGTCCTCCATGTTCCCATAACGAATCATACCTCTGGGGGTATTGATCCAAGAGTTTTCTTGTCTTCTAGATGGGTTCAAAATTACAAGGTTACGGAGTTGAACATTAGGAGTCGTAAACCCAAAATTGGGTTGGCTGTTCAACGACGATTATAAAATCAAAATATGCTAACTAATTGGTGCACACGAAATTTTAAGTTACGAAATCATACACAAAAACTTACTTTCTCTCAATAAACATACCGTTTTTTCGGCGGATTCAAATTTTCGACCACGAAAATATTGATGGTAGTCGCAATCTGGGAAATATGATCCCCTTAGTTTGGTCAGGAGAGCGATCCAAAGTTTGAATCCCCTAAGGTTAATTTTATTTTTTGCGTATTTCGCCATATCTGGAGAACGTTTCAAACGAATTGAAAAATCTTTGCACACAATTATAAAATTCATTTATTCAAAGATAAATCCATGCAAAAAATAAATTTTTGTAAATATTAACTAGTTTTTATTATTTTATTTCACACCAGTCGGAAAAATTTTGAGTTGCAAGGTATAAATTTTTTACATAATTTTAAAATATCTAATGGATTACGGCAAAATACGAAATTTGATATAAATCTATTGAATAGTTTCTGAGAAATCAAATTTTAAAAGCATCGTATATATAAAATTTGATTTCTCCGGAACTAAATTTTGTATTTTGTATTTTGCCATGTGAAATTAGATAATTTAAAATTATATAAACATTCATACACTAAACAGTTCAAAAGTTTTATGACTGCTATTGAATAAAATAATAAAAAATTTTAAGTATTTAGTAATTTTTATTTTTTGCACCGAATTATCTTTGAATACTCTAATTTTATAATTGTGTGCAAAGATTTTTCATTTCACTTTAAAAGTTCTTGAGATATGACAAAATACGCAAAAAGTAAAATTGACATTAGAGGGTCCAAACTTCAGAACGCTTTCTTGACCAAACTATTGGGACCATATTTCCCAGATTGCGGCTACCTCCTATACTTTTGGGATTAGAAATCCGAATCCGTTGAAAGAAAGATATGTTTATTCAGAGAAAGTACGTTTTTGTACCCAATTTCGTAATTAAAATATCGCCTGCAGCAATTAATTAGCATATTTGAAGTCACCCTCTCAAGCTATTAAGATTGAGTACTAGAGTGTGAAGATCCAATAATTACATCAAACGCTATTCAGGGTGGTCCGTTTTTTTCCGCTCTGGGCACGTCTCCCATAACCCTTCGAGATGAAGCTTATTGTATCATTAGGAGTATAAGATATCATGGATTGTATGGTATTAGTTTTGTAGAAGTCGGACCAGGTCATACATTGTTGAAATGCATTTGAAGGTTTTTCAATTGGAATTTCTAAGCAATCCATTACGATCTGAGCATTATAATAATTCCGTCGAAATGCTACTGGGAAGCGCTGTTTGATTCTATTAGAATCTGTATGCCAAGCAATAAAATTCTGGAGAACACCAGCAAGAGGAGAGTTTTTGAAAATTCTGGACGCATTACATGAGGACATCCCAAATAACATGCCAAGATATTCATATGTTTCATTTTGTCGTATTTTTTATGTGTGATCATAACATTTAAAATCGAACATTTTGTATTTACAGATAAAAATTCAATGATGAATTTTTCCTCATTTTGAAGTTCTAACCTCATTAAATAATTTTTTTTCACTGATGTCATTTGTTTTTTGAGTTCCCCGTTATTTTGTTTCGTCTCTAAGGGGATTTCATGTATCATCCAATATGGATCATCCACATGTATCATCCAATTTCCATATTGACTCTCTCAATATGGAAATTTTTCGGAGTGAAAATCGTGAGAAAGAGGAACATAATTTCCCGCAAAATTGATTTAAAGTTGAACCATAATATTTATACCTTAAATTATGCTTTGGTGCAAATTCGTTACAACCTCAATTTAGTTAAATTAAACCATGCTTTCATTCCAGTTGAACCATAGTATGGAAGAATAAAGTGCAAAAAGCAGTAATATGCTCAGTAATATGGCTATACTGGACACCATATTGAGTCTAGTAAATTTGAATGACATGGTTCAACTCGGTTTAAATTTGTTAAGTTTTAACATATTTAAATGTCTTCTAAAATTATTGCAAATGATGAAAGTATTATATAACAGATGATAAACTTATCCACGGCTTTTTTGTTCTACCAGTTGGCATCAGAAAATAAACTATTTTCGATTGCAAAACAGGAAATTTTCTTAATTAAAGTATTTGTAATCATTAGCCTTCCAAGTTGAGCTACCCTTCCACGTCAGAAAATAAATGCCATGTTTGCAGAATAATAATAGATCAACTTAACACCTTTCTGAGTTTGTTGCAAATTTAAGAGATAATATGGTTTAATGGTCTAAATTTTTTACAGAATAAAAGAAAAGATCAACGAGTATCTTAAAAACAGTCATTGCATTATTAATAAAAAAATGAGATATTTTTTATAGTAAAATACTTGATGGCTTTTTTATAAGAAAAAAACATTGATCTTTTTTAAGGAAACAGTTTTCTTGAACATATCAAGCATAACGGATTTATGTCAAGTAATCGATTTGAATTGGATAAATTTCATATTTGCCACCGCTTTAGATATATAAATTTATTTTAAAATGTTACTTTAAGTATATGTATCAATATATTAAGTAAACTAACGTATTTTAATTATGGCTAACATATAGCATTCCTCATCTTTTATTATACATTATTAAATGTGGATATCTGTGTATATTTTAATTGTAGGCTACATTCATTCATTACTTGATAATGAAGGATAAAAATTATATTACTTTGTTACTTCACTTAAATTGTTACTTCAAGTATATGTATCAATATATTAAGTAAACTAACGTTTTTTAATTATAGCTAACATATACCATTCCTCATCTCTTATTATACATTATTAAATGAGGATATCTGTGTATATTTTAATTGTAGGTTGCATTTATTTATTACTTGTAATAATAAAGGATTGAACATTATTTATTCTATAGCCTTTTATTATTTTTTTAATTTCTAATAACACTTTAACAAAACTTTACTCTGGTTTCATAAATTTTTTTGCAGAATGTACTAGTAGCTTGATTTTATTACATTATAAGACGTTTAATTGATTTTAACAGCAGACTATTTTGTATCATCAATTATGAATTTAAGCACTTAAATATGTTTTTCCCACTGAAATATTATATAATATGACACTAATTATATAATACCCTAGTTATACACTAAAAGTTATATTACTATTTAAAATCTGTACTAAAAATTATGTTTGCATTTAAAATATATATTAAATATATTTACTAGAATATTCACGAGAATTTACGAGAAATATTCCTTATATTTTTTATTTATAAAGCGTAAGGAAAATGCACAACCTAAAAACATTCCTGTTTAAATAAAACCATTTGAAGGCAAAAAGTCGAGATTATGCATAATTTACTTACAACTGATGAAATTTACTCTTTTAAAAAATATTTCGTTCACATAACTGTAAAGTGGCGTAACTTTGTTACACATTTTGAGACTTTTGTTTGTTATCTCTATTAAACTGTGGCAGAGTTATGAATATTTTACAAAGTATGTCTGCGCAGTTATTTTAGGTGGCTGGTTAAACTATTCTAAATGGCATAGGAATTAAAAAAAGCTTTCTTTAGCACACAGTTATCACCTTGGAAGAGATTACTTTGTGCCATCTGCTTTCTTGCAATGAAATTGACTAAATGTTATTGTAGCACATAAAATATCTTCTTGTCATTGAATATTGACACAAAATTTTTAAAATATGACTAAAAATTTTCAATGCATAATTTTTTACTAATGTTTTTGGAGAAGACTGACGAAAATAATTTGAAATGCTAGCATTAAAATTATTTTTATAATTATGACTAATTTTACTTATTCTATTGCTGATTAACCTATTTTTAATCTATTTTTACTATTATGAAATTTATTATTTGTGATTATGCTGTTTTTACTTAAAATGAAACACCGGACCACCGCACCAGACGTAAAATTGTTTGTATTTTGTTCATTTGTAAGTAACACTTTTCTAGATTTCATATTTAATGTTCCCCCTATTAATTAAAACTCTAATTCGAAACTTTCTGAATATGTTTGATTTTGTGATTGAACTTTTGGGTACACTTCGAGTTATCGGTATGTTCCCGGATTCAACCCTTGTGGGGGTGGATTGAGGTTAACAGTTATTAGCAGTCGTAAACCCAAAAAAATGGGTCTGCTGTTCAACGACGGTCATAAAAAAACGTTTTAAATGTACAAAAGTTATGTTAGAAGAAGTTTTTAAAAGTAAGTCGAAAATATGCATATTTTTCATAAGATAATAAAGTATTTAAAGTTAACTGGAGTTAACGAAAAATTAGAAATTAGTTTTTATTTTTTTATCAAAGTAAAATAAGTAAAATATTTTAAGTTCGATATTTTATTAAATTTAACAGCAGTTATCAAAATTATATAATGTGAAGAAAAACATTATAAGAAACACGTTCTATACTTTTTTTTACTCCTGAAAATCTAATAAAAATGTTGCCTCAAATTTCGACGGGGTACATTTTTCCGACATGCTCATATAGAAAGTGTACAAATCTATCAAAGTGAGGTGCTTTCAATAACAACAAAATGATATTAAATCTCAATTCCTTCCTAATATTGCTAATGATAGTTTATATCGAGGGCAAACACATTTTATCTTAATGGGAATATCTAGATGGATAAAAACGTTAATGGTGAAAGTAGAAACAGTGAAAGCAAAAGATATGACTATAATGCAATAACTTTTATTTCATTTTGCGTTGGGGTTTTATGGAAAATCATTCCAAACAATATTAGGCAGCAAAAAAGTGTTTGTCTGATTTTGTTTATTTGCTGCATTTGTCATTCTTAGTCTGTTTGAATGGAATAAATAAATCGGGTAATTTATATTGGATAAATATTGGCTTTATATTGGTAATTCTTATTGGATAAAAATTAATTGGTTTAAAACTTGTGTCGACAGTTACACTCCATGTTTATATTTATGAAAACCATCTAAATTTTTTAAATTAAAAATGAGCTTAGTTTTATCCATTAATTAACGAAAAAATGAAACATCGGAGAACTGTAATCAAATTAAATCCACACAAAAATCATTCACTTTAATTATCTATCTTTTTATGATTTATTTAATGATTGGAAGAAAAATATCAAACATATATGGCACAGCATAACAAAACAGCATACGGAGAATCCTGCACAATCATAGAATATGCGAAAATTAACACCTAACATCATTAAAATATTGTAGTTAAAGCATGTCGCATCAGATGGAACATTTATTGTAAATGACCCTCCTGAATAAAATTTCTCTAAAATTGAAGGGATGCGTAAAAGAGGTAGACCAGACCACTTGGTCTGATTGTTAATGTCACACTAAAGCTACCCTAATAAGCAATTGGTGCGGTCTGAGGTTCTTAATTAATGATGATGCTTAGACAATACTAGCGTATACGCACGCAACATTACTACAGGTTAGATCAGAAGTTGGACGGTGATTTAGCAATCACATGGTCTTCATGCCATGTTCCCGAACCACCCAACCTTATGTTAACATTCCCGTTCGGCTCTATAGTCATCTAGAACATTGTATTAGAGAGGATTCTGAATCACTAAAACGCTTCTGGAGAAAACAGAGTCAGATAAAGCATCCAACCCTTAGCAAGGATTATGGAACGGAGAAGTAGTCCAGCTCTTCGAATGCGAAACTGCAGCGGGAAACTGGTAGGGGTGGTGTGCTATACCAGAAAAACAACGCATAGGGTTAGCAACATACTCAGATAATGCAGAGCATCAAATGTGCTAAGATCCAGCACATCCGCAGTGGAAGCAAAGTGACGGCCCGTTACCTGTGAACCAGTTGTTGGACATGTATGGTTGAATACGCTGTCTCCCGCTATCTGCCATTTTATTCCTTCTTTCTATGTTAAAATATGTCAGTAAGTTTAGTCAACATGGATGATATAAATGTGTTATCAAAAAAATATTTTAATAGAACAGTACTGTTTATAAAAAGTGCCAAAACGCAGAACAAACTAACAATTAGAACTTTTCATCTCCTCCCTAATCCCAGTAGTGGTTGGGAGGAGCGGAGGGTAAAAATCGGTTTCAAAAATCTCTGCTGCTGTTCTCTTAAACGTTCCTTTTTCTTTCATACGCAGGAAAAGCACCAATCATTGGTAAACAAGTTTATATTAGGTCTATCGAAGCTAGCTTTCTTCCTCTATGAATATTTTTCCTGCCTTGTAAGTATCGGGAATCGAACCCTTGTCCAAGACGTTTTAGATGGGAATTGACCCACCACATTGACTGGGAAGGCAGGATATTGTTGAAAAGACTTAAAAGTTATGGAAATAAATCAATGGAGAAGCATTTCGTCAAGTAAAGAAGGCTTGGAGAGACTGCTCCGTTGAGTAACAACTGGCTGATGTTTAACAAGGTGATGCTTAATAAGAAGAAAAAGATGATGCTTAATAGTCTAAATACATCTGTATAAATTTTCTTATTCGCAAACTAAACTAAATATTAAACACTGAACCCGAAGCAACAAAGTCATACAAATTATTACCAACTTATTATAACCGATGCAGATTTTAAGCCATTTTTTTAAAAAAAAAGACCTTCGAGGTATGCTTAATGTCTTTCAAGATAAAGTAATCTTCCCCCTAAGTCTACTAAAATCTACTAAAGTCTACTAAAATCTCATTAAAATAATTGAAAACTAATCGTAGATAGATTTTTCTTAAACTAAATTTGCTCTTTATTAATGAGTAATCCTTTTTGAACAAATTCCGAAAGTATCCAATCTTTAAACACAATCTGTCTGCAAAAATTTAAATACGATTTACTTTCCAATAAAAGAAATTCGAAAAGAAAATGAAGAAACACTATAAATTCGCTTTTTTTAATAACCTCCAGAGTTGAAAGAAGGTTTCTGCTTTCTTAATGATTTAGTTCCATTTTTATCTATTCGGAAGAATCGTTCTATTCTGCTTTGTATTTAAAGAAAAACTATCAATACAGCCAATTCATCTTGACTTCGGTAGAATTGGATAAAAGAATTCAATCCTTAATGTAGAATCCTATGCCATCTCTTATAACTCATTGTATTCTAACGAATCCTTTCTTTGTATCATTTTCTAGTATTGTTAACATTGTATTCTAACAAATATCACGAAAGCTTCGCAGAAAAGGGATTACTATTTCGAGCTCATTGTTCTAGATATATATATTTAGAATATCTACGTTTATTATACCTATATTTGTATGAATTTTATAATTCTGTTAATCATTAGACATGTAAATTTAATGCAAGCTTGCTATTTGACTTTCTGAGGCAAAATAGTTATAACTTAATATTTATACTTATCAAACTATATTCTTTACATATTTATATATGAAAAGCTTAGTGGAAGAACAGGCTAAGTGACATTTTAGTGAATTTGAGTAAATGAACTTTAAAGTTTATGCTTTCCTCCTTTTTGTTTCTTAGCTCAATATTTGTTTTTAGTAAGTTTTTGAAGTATAGTTCACAAAATTTTTAGGGATATATTTACTTGATTCTAACTCTTTCATAAAGGAAGATTTTAATGATTTTTGTAAGTAGCATTTTCTCGTTTTTACGGAGGATTTTTAATGTTTTTCATTGAATATAATTTTGTTTGAAAAGATAAAATATTTTTTTTACGTAAAAAAAAATATTATTTTAAATAAATATTATTTTGTCTAACTTTAATTTGGAACAAACTGTCATCAAATTCTATTTTGCCCTGTTGGTCTGATAGCCAATAAAAAACGATTCAGAGGAAACTTTCGCAAGAGTAATGTTTTACCGGTATGTATTGCTTCAATCAGCAAGAATTCGGCAATTTTTGATTTCAAAAAAACATTATTTTAAATAGCGCTGATTGTGGTCAAAATGTTATGTCATTTCGTTATTTCTGAAGGTATTTCTGAAATAAAATAAAATTATTTTTATTAGTGTTAATACAAAAAATGATTAGGTAGGGTTGTTGAAAAACATAAATTATTTTCAGTTTTTCATTAAAAATTTGCAGTTTCATGCAAAAATAACACATTTTTTGGTTGTGTGCGCATATCTTTTTTAATTTTGTGCATGGTTTGGTAATGATGATTATTACCGATTTATTGATTATTTAGCTTTATAGATAGTTTAGCTTTATAGATAGTTTTGCAATCCGCAAAATAAAAATATTCCCCTAGTAACAAATAATCTAAGAAAGTTGCATAAGCACAAAATAATAATTGTTTTTAGCACGACTTCGCTCAGAAAAAAAATTTAGTTCATTACTGGGGCAATGTGTCTGGCACTCAAACTAATACGAACCAGGGACAAACTTTTTTTTATTTTGAAGAGTTATTATTTTTTTTCGCTGTCTTCCTTAACTATTGATTCGTACAAAATATGTATTCCTCTTTAATGTATGGAATCTACTATTTCCATTTTTTCATTTTCACTAATTTTTTTTCTGCCCACGCCTTAGAGTTCGAAGTCAAGCAAGTGATTTTTTAGGGTTGTTTATTGACTATTTGTCACCAAGTAACTTAGTCGGCTCTTCCATCCAAGGAATACTCAAATAATGTCACTCACCTGGTTCTTCCACTGATATCTTCAGAATGAATAAATTTCGCAACATAAATTAATGTTATATAGTTAAAAAAGACTGAAATAAAAAATTTTGCCTAGAAATCTCAATTCTTTTAAAAATGTCACTTAGCCGGTTCTTCCCCGAAGCTCTTCATATATATGCATATAATTTCTTAAAAATTTTAATGATTATTTGAACGTCTCTCTCACCACATTAGTTTAATATATTTCTTTATTCGTTTTCTCTTATTCAAATGGCAGATTCTTACATATACGTAGTATCCATTAAAGTAGTACTCGATTTAAAAATTTAATATTTTTTAAGCAATTAGATGATGAAGTAAACATATTTTATGAAAGCAGTAAAAGTTTCTTAATTGTTTAAAATTAGTTGACTCAAGCCAACATACCATATAAGTTGCACAAGTTACCAATATAATATTTAATTTACAGAAGTTACCAATATATTTAATAAGTTGCAAAATTTGTCTTCAGGTAATATTACTCAAGAAAATCTGCAATATATTTAATTTTTCAATGTCAGAATTTCCCGTGCTTCTTTTAAATCGCGAGAAAGGGTTTACGTCTCAATACAGCATGTGTTTCTGGTAAGAACCCAAATTAGAGTTAATTTTTCGTCGATTTTAGTTGCCGTCGGCAGGCAACTTTTTTTAATTTATACGGAAAATTGAGTATGAAAATCTCTCAGCTTCCTCTTCTATCGTTTATTTTTTACAGGATATTTTTGCACTGGAATTCTGTCATGCTTATATCGTTCAGTTTGCACACATGACATTTTACACTGTGTGTTTGAATTTAAAGTTTTAATGTGAATTTTAGGATTATATTTTTTTAGGATTATTTGAAAATTTTTACATGATGTAAGGAAAAATAAAACTTCTCCTTTAGTTGAGGAAATATAAAGTGAAAGTGAAGGCTAAAAAGGAAGAAGAACAAAATCCAAAATTTAACATCGACACTGAATTAATATTCAGACCTTGAAAAAGAAAGTCACATGATATGAGAGTTTCAGTTCTCACACACCTGGTCTCCTGGTTGAGAGGAAGCATCAGAGATCATTCTATTGAACATCCCCCTCTAGATCTCTGAATCTGGATCAGATTATAACTTCAGTTTCATTCCATGTCTTTGAATGTCAGGCTTCGGTGATGGTTTAGTGAGTATGTCTGCAGTCATGACTTTTGTTGGACAATATTCGTGCTTTATAGTTCCATTCTGTTGGAGGTTTCTTAAAGAGTAAAGCTTAACATCGATGTGCTTGGTGTGATTTATGTATTTAGGTAATTTAATCATCTTTATCGTCGATTGATTATCTTCAAATTGATAGGTTAAGCTTGAAGTATTTCCAATTCTTTCAGAAGTTTTATAATCCATAAAGTTTCTTGAGTGGTTTGAGCTGTTGAGATATATTCAGCTTCAGCTGATAATAGTGCTACGTTTGTCTGCTTCCTAGTGTACCACTGTATTGGTGCATTACCAAGTGAATATAAATTTCCAGAGGTAGATTTCCGATCTCTTCGATAACCTTCCCTATCAGCATCTGCATATACTGTTTGTGTAGGTTAACAACCGATATCTAGAAACAATTCGAAGTTTTGTGTTGTATTTAAGTACCTCATGGTTCCTTTAACTTGCTCCCAGACCATTTTTCTTGGATTTTCGTTCCGACGATTCAATAGGTTTACCTCTGCTCATACGTCTGGTCGACTAATAGACTATCTAATACATGCTATGTAAATTAATGATTCTATTGCTTGTCTGTATTGAGAGTTGTTAGGTAGAAGATTTTATTCCCCATCTGTCTATATAGCCTCAATCAATTGGAGTATTGCAAGATCTTGCTTCTATACGATTGAGTTTCATTACTAATTCGTTTATTTTTAATTTTCGATTGATCGTGTAAGGTCCATCTTCTGTTTTTCTCTGATTTTGTGAGACCATTTTAGCCAACTATTGTCCTGTGCATTGATATTTCTTTTTACATGTTTTGATTATTCTCATGCAAAAAAAGCGGATGCTTTTGATATGATGCTCCATTTGTCACGCAGTAAGACTTAATAGTTAAGGGGCTTAGTTTAACATATGCTAATTAATCTGAACGAGCTGAATCAGGGGATAGAGGGCTTGCCTTCGAATGAGGTTTGCGGGTTCAGATCCCAGCAATGGCTGGTCCATACGAATTCTACATCCGGTTTACACCGACCACTGTGCTGATGTAAAATATCCTCCGTGGTAGATGTATCATGGGTTAGAGTCCCCCTGCCATCAGTCTAACCGTGGGAGGTTTTCGAGGTTTCCCTCTACAAATGCGGGTTAGTTCCCTCAAAAAGTACTCCCTACTAGCCCGCATTTGTGTTACATGGAGAGGAAAACCACGAAAACCTTCCACGGTTAGCCTGATGGCATGGGGACTCTAACCCATGATCCATCTACCACTGAAGATATTTTAAATCAAAAAGTCCTCCACGTAGGCTATTTTTCCCAATACTTGATCCAGGAGTTTCTTTGTCTTCTGGATTAGGTTCAAAATTACAGGGATACGGAGTTGATTATGAGCTGTCGTAAACCCGAAATATTGGGTCTATTCCTCAACGACGGTTATAAAATGAAAAAGAATCTGAACGGACGATATGTTAAGTTACAAAAACAGGCACAAAAACATGCACACGTAATTTTTGATAAATTTTTATTTTCGACACTCAGGCCATGGGAAATATGTTTTTAAAATTTTAGGCTGGTTTTGTAAGTTTGGTGCTCTTATTGATAATTTTAGTTTTGTGTATTTTACCATACGTCCGGAAGAATAAAGAAAATAGGAAAGGTTTTGCCCACATTTATAAAACAGGTTTATTAAAAAATAATTCTTGATTATTGATTTGAATTGAAAAAAATTTCATAATTAATGATTTGTTATATTCGTATAAATTTTTTGAACCATTTCAATCTGTGTAATCTTGGTTAAATGACAAAATCCAAAATTTGATAGTTGGTCGAACAGGTTTAAAAAAAACCAAAATTTGAAAACAAGATTTCTTTAAGGTAGTGAAATACGCTAAAGGGAAGTTAATATTAAGATGCCAAGACCTTTGATCGCTCACTAGTCTAAAGTACTGGGACCACATTGTCATCACTAGTCTAAAGTACTGGGTTTTGAGAGTAATGAATTTTAATTCATCGAAATAAAGAAATACTTGTTCAAAGTGTATTTTTGTGACTTAGTCATTGTGTTTGAGTCCTAGGACTTAATTAAGACCATCGAATGGTTGTTAGTGTCTGCTACAGTTCTTTGCACACTCTACATTTTACTGATTCTTATTCTCATTCATAATTCATATTCCACGTAAAAAGAGCAAATTCCGACCATCGAAAGGTTATTAGTGTCTGCTACATTTCTTTGCATACTCTACATTTTATTGATTATTATTCATAATTCACATTCACCGTGAAAACAGCAAATTCCGACCATCGAAAGGTTGTTAGTGTCTGCTACATTTCTTTGCGCACTCTACATTTTATTCTCATTCATATTTCATATTCCACGTGACAAGAAATTTTTATTAAAGTGGTTGTTAGGTAAGGTGTAGTTAGGTGGTTGTTAGGTTGTAAGTCAACGCATTAAATTTGAATATTTCTTTTATCTTCAATACTAAAACTCTTCAGTAAAGTTAATGATTGGATTGATAAAAAAGAACCTATCATAGATCATACTATTTTTTATTAACCATAAATTTAACTTCGCACGAAAAATATAATACAAAGAAGATATGTCTAATTTTACATTTTAAATTTATTTTAATGTACATTTAATTATTAATTACGAACAGAGATTATTTATGATAATTTAAAATGAAAAATGTTTTTTATTTTAATCTTTGTTTGAGAAATTTGTTCCTTTCAATTTATAAAATAATCTCAAGAGTTCATAGTCTAAATGCAATTTCTTATAATACTCTAAAGCTTTACCTTACTTGAAATGCTTTGTGAGTGTATACAATAGCTTCAAGATTTTTTTTAATGAGTTACGGTCATTAAAATTAGATTTTCTAATTAAAAATTTCCACTCTTTTCTTTTCGAAACAAAGCTTTCTTTCTCAGTATTTATTTTCCTTTTAGCTTTATGAGGATTTGTAGTAGACATTAACTTAATAACTTTTTTGTCCCTTTTATTAATTTGACTTATAAAAAGTCACCAATTTGTTTCGTTAAGTTGAGATTATTAAAAAACACACTTGAGAAAATTCTATTAATATTAAATTTTGTTTTGCGCTTCGCATTTATTATGTAATATACAGTTTCTGCTTTTTATAGGTTACAAAAAGAATTAGAAAATAATATCTTTTCGAAACTAGGGATCTAAAAAGAATTAGAAATATATTTTTGTTTCTCTTAAAAATATTTTCGGAGAGCTTTCATTTCCAAAAAAGAAAAAAGAAAGAAAGAAAAAAGAAAGAAAGAAAAAAAGAGATGCATGAAATTCCGAAACTGTTTCAATTTTCGTTATATTAATTTTGGAAATATCTGTTTAGTAAATGAAATTTTTTTTTTATTGAGTCAAATATTTACTTCCAATTATTTTTTAAACTTTAAAGTATATCTAATACCAATAATATACTTTTTATACTATAAGCATAATAACATTTACGAAATATTGTAGATTATTGTACTTAGCTATTGTAGATTGTTGTATTTTTTTAAAGTAATTGCAACTCCTATGAAATGTTCCTAAATTTATTATAACTCACTAGTTATTCAAAAAATTCTTTTGCAGGTTTATAAATTCATATACATAAGAGTGTTGATTTTTTATCCGATCTTAATTTTTTAAAAATTGATTAAAGGTTATCCCAATTATACATTTTTTAACCTTTAAGCAAGCGAGTGTATGTGAGATTTACATTAGAAGTGAATTTCTTTTAATTTCTTTAATACAAATATCGTAGCGAAAACCGATCTCTCTCCAGTCGTCATTTAAAATTTCTGGAGCTGAGTTTACAAAAAATTCACATGTTTGGAACTCTCTAAACATATGGAATTTCCTTTCAATATCATATCTTAATTCGATTATTTTTTTATTTCCGTATTTTTTTCGGTAATTATATATCTTATTTCATTTTATGATCGTTGTTGAACAGCAGACCCAATTTTTTGGGATTACGACTGTTAATGTTTAACTCCGTAGCTTTGTAATTTTGAACCCAATCCAGAAGACAAGGGAGCTCCTGAATCAAGTATTGGGAGAAATTTACCTTCTTGAAGGACTTTTTGATGGAACTAATCCGCATTTGCGTTGCATGCTGTGGGGGGATACGAAAACGTCCCCCGGTTAATCAGACGGCAAGGGGACTCTAACCAATGATCCGTCTACCACTGAGGATATTTACGTCAGCACTGTGGTCGGTGCAAGCCGGATCCGGAATTCGTATCTACCAGCTATCGCTTTGATTCGAACCAGGTTTACCTCATTTGAAGGCAAACGCTCTATTCCCTGAGTCATCATGGTTCGGAAATTATATATCTGTAAAATTATTATCGAAATCAATCAATCTTTCGTTATAATCAGTGTTTTACCCTTTCACCTACTAGAAAATTAAAAAAAGAGTAAGAATTTTGTTTTGTTTCTGCATTTGTAAATTGTTTTTACAATTTTTCAAATTTGTTTTAGTGGTGCTACTTTAGAATTTCAAATATTAATTTCGACTTTCTGACATGGTTTACGTATATTTGGGAAGTTACATGTTTCCCTCTATCTAGTTTTCTCGAAAAGTAACTTCAGAATCAAATAGACATGCAAAACGTTAAAATTTTCTTTAATGCCGTCATGTTACTGCAAAGATAATTAAAAAAATAAACTCTCACCTGGAAGAAAAATGAAAATATTTGTTTTGAAAAATAAGTATTCCAAGTATTAAGCATTTCAAATGTTCTTACTGATGCAAAGCGTTTCGTACGCTTTAAATGAAACTGATGTCATATAGTTATTACAAATATATAAGCTAAGTTATAAAAACTAATCAAAAATTTATTTTTCATAATTTTCCCTTTTAAAGGGAATCTGGAATTTTAATTTTTTTAATGCGTTGAATTTTTTATACTGTAGTGTCATGTAAAAGTGATACAAAAAATTTCTTTGTTTTTTACAAACAACATTAATAAGAATGGTTTTAATTTTTACCAAGCAAAAATATACTTGAATAATAAAATCTTTTGGTTTTATTTCTAATAAGAGCCAATATTTACATTTATTTTCAGCACATCCTCCTAGTTATATTTAAAAAAATGTTTAAAGCTTGTAAGAAATTAAATTTCTTGCAATTTTAGTAATTTTAAAAACAGTATAAAACGTGAAGAAATTTAATGGATTTCAGCTAAGTAAGAAAAGTAAAACAGCTAAAATAGTCATTCCAAATTGCATGCATTCTTCTTTAATTTGCTGTGAGATGTAGAGCTTCGAATAGGAAAAAAAATCTTACAAAAAAAATGGCGAATAGAGCTTTTTAATTTTTAATACAACTTGGAGTTCAATATCGTAAAAAAATGAGTTTTATCTCTTGTTGCTTTTGAAATAAAAACACAAATTTTTGACAGATAACTAAAGATAAGAAAATTGGAATAATTTTTAAGTCTTAAAAAATCATGATTTCCAAGATGTTCGTGTCTAGAACATAACTAATTCAAACAAAAGCATAAAAATCTATTTTAGATAAAAGAACCAATATCAATTTAAATTTTCTCGTTGTATCTATCATTACTTAAAAAGAATGTCGTTGCATGTAACACATACATTTTTGATTAATACAGTTTAGTTTTGAAAAATATCGCTTTCATAAATTTGTTCACAATGAACAAACAGCAATTTTAAATTTATCGCTACATGAACGATTAAGTTATGACAAAAAGACACGACTACTAATCATATTGAAATAAATATATTTCATTTTGACGTCTGATTTTGTCGTATTTGTTCCAAAAAGAATTTTGCCATCTGACACTTTGAATAAAAGTTAAGAAGTTTGGTATTTATTCATTCCATTTCTAATGTTATGTATTCATTCATACTTTAATTGCTTTTCAGTAAAACTTCTCTTCACGTTGTTCATGGCTCGTTTGAGTTGAGTCAATGTTCTTCCCTCTCTGTATTCAAAATTTTATCTTCTTGAACAAACTTCTATTCAAGACAAATGCTTTAAATGTTCAAAGAGTTAGGAATTTACAGCTCGAAAAATAATTTTCTGGGGAAGTTTATTGTGCTTTGTAAACTTTGGAGAAAATTGTGAGATTGGTTGAAAGGAAATCTTATTTAATATGAAATACATATTTTGAATTGTAAATTTAAAGTTAAGAAAAAAAGAATGGATAAGGAATTATTTATTACTTGATTTGAAAATTTATGCATTACTCGTATTTTCATTTTTAGTTTTTTTTATCATTTAACTGCAAGTAAATATTTTTTCTTCAGTTTGCTAGCAAAATTATGCAATAAACAATTTGGATATTAATTTGAAACATACAATTTAAAAATTTTTAGGTCAGTAATTCTTACTTTTATATAACTTAGGCTTGTAAATAAAATTTGCCTCTTAAAGTGCAAAGGCTTTATTTAGTGCAATAATTTATGAATAAATAAATGCTACGAATGTAATAAATATTATTTTATGTTGTGAGTTTTGTGAGTTTTATAAAAATGTTGTGAGTTTTATAAAAAAGTTTTATGCTCAAAATAAAACAGTGAACTCCCTGAATAACTTTTCGATCTAATGATCGAATTTTCAAGATCTAAGATTTAAACTTAATGTTTAGAGAGCCTAATCTTAAATACTCTAATTTAGGCAGACACTATTTTAAGTTAAGAAATCTGACACAAAAGCATATTTTCTCTTAATAAACAGGCCTTTTATTACAGCGAATTTTAATTTTTCACTCTCAGGCTCTGGAGGTAGAACCTATATAAAAAATATTGTCCCAATAGCTTAGGTAGGGTAACAGTCTCAATTTCGAGTCCCTAATGTTGCGTTCACTTATTGCTCATTTCAACATCTAAAGGGTCTTATTTCTAAATTTTATTTGTCAAGAACTAATTAAATGGAATTTCTCCAAATTTCGGATTTTGCAGGATTAAAATTACGTAGATAAACTTAAGAGTTAAAAATTTGTTTACACTAAAGTCCAAAATTTCTTCTACCACTAGAAATTAAATAATAAGAAAATGTATATAATTATAAAAAAATAATTTTACAAGGAATTGTATTTGGATGAAAAAATTTTATACTTGCGTACAGAAATTTGTTAATTCGCTTTATTATTTCTTGCCCATATATTATTTCTCGCACATACTTCATTGTAGATATTTTCGAATATATGGAGAAAAAGCTAAATCGAATCGAATCTATGATAAAATGAAAACAATTATTTTATATCCAAAATTTTGATTGGCCTCTTTTCAGCTCTGTTGGGACTATATTTCCCAGATTACGGCTATGCAAGAATCAAAACTTGTCACAAAAGGCATGCTTCTTAAATGAAAATACGTTTGTGTGTCCGATTAACGTAACTTTAAATATCGTCTTCTTAAATTAATTAGTCTAATAAAAGTTATTTAAATATTAATGAATTTTTTTACAAAATGCTCAACTCTATTTTACAGCTTCTGTATATTATTCATACCAACGGCATGATTGAGCTATGTGGTCAGTATTGTGTTCTGGTCATCTTTATTTCTTACACAATTTCACTTTCATATTCTCGAGCTGATTGGAATTTAAGTCAAAATCGGAAATCAAACCCCGGTCCCTTATAATATCAACTCTGTGTACAATGCCAAAATTATTTCCATCTCAGACTCATCAGCTCATCTTGATGCCCTAGAATCTTGTTCTATTCATACAAATTCTAATTCCCATGTTAACGACATTTGTTCCTTACTTTCTCTCCATAGCGCATGGAAATGCGTTTTACCCTAATTTTGCCCCTCTCAGCCACTATGATCTTTATTTTCTCTACTGTGGTTTTCTAGTTTTGTTTCTCGTCTTTATTTTTCCATTTTTCGTTATCACCTTTGCATTTTATATTTCAAATGACTTGTTTCCTCTCATTCACGTCTGCCAAGTCTTGAAAATGGGCGCCTATTTTTGAAGCGCTTGAAACATGTCGACTATTATATCCTGTTTGTATAATTTTGAAGTGGAAATGAAAGAAGGTTTGAATTAAGGAACAACTTGGTGCCCTGGAGTCAGAAAGTGTATAGATAGACTAGCAATAATTTTATTTGACTTAAATTATTTTTAAGTATTCATTTACTTAAAATTTTTTCACAGCCTTCAAGTTTCGAGCTTTGGTACATAATAAAACATTTTTTGTTTTCACATTAGACTGAAATTTTTTTGGGATGTTAAAAAGTGTATTTGTTTAATTATTCATTAACTAATGTACTTGAAGTTCAGGATTTATTAATGCAACTATCAGAACAATATTTTCATAGAATCTGAAATAGATTTAGATTTTAAGCTTTTTTTTGTTTTTTTTCTTCTGTCATTCTGTATTGTAACTCTAAGGTTTACGTATTTTTCCAGTTTAATAGTAATAAGAAAACGATTTGAGACGGGATTTAAGCGCTTTTCTTATTCAATTCTTTACATCTGAATAATCATTTATTAGAAAAATAAAATTCAGGCATTAATGAGTTAAAAAGAGCTCTTTTAATTTCAAATTTTAATTTTTATATTTTCCTCTGAAATGTCATTTTTTTATAAAAATCTGATCGCTTTAAAAGAAAATTTTATTACTTTTCATCCAAGCGATTGGTTGTGTTGCAAATCTTAATAAACAATGTAATAGGAAACTAAAGAAATAGCACTTATTTTCCTCAATTGTTTAACTGATTTCGAAATTCTCTGTTTGCAAGCACAAAGAATTATTGCATAGAACAGCTACCTTTTGAAATATTTTCACTATTTTTAACTCTTTACTAAAAACGGTCGGTTTTATGAAGCAGCACACTATCAATGTTTATTGGCTCTTTTCCAAAATGATTTGAAGAGCGTGACCTGATTTCAGTAAAATAAAATTCACTTTTTAACAATCCGTATGGTATAGTACTTAGTCATTTTCTTTTAATTTCAAACTTTATACCCGAGTTTTTTTAATAAGTATTTTGTTAATGTAAATATTACTTACAGGGGTTGGACAAAATAATGGAAATACTGCCATACTAACACATTCTTTGATATTTCTCAAAAAATACCTAGAGAATTAGTTTATATATTTTAAAGTTTTTAGATCGTGCAATGTTTCATACATATCAATGAAGTTTAAAGCTTTTTGAGGTTTGAGGGACCGACAATAAATCACAACCCGAAAAAAATGTTTTTCAACACCCTATACCATAAAATGTTGCAACAAATTTATACCTTATAAGTATTATTTTAGTTATTACATGCAATAATAGTGCAAAATTTCGTAAATCTAGCTTAAATATTTATAGAGATATTTTTATAAAAAACAAATTTTTTTGTCTCACATTTTTAACTGGTATTGTTTGTCATTTCGTTCTAGTTTGAAGTTTAATGAATTTGAAATACATGATTAGAGTTTATGTTTAATAAGAGTAAAAACTTGCTATACCGTCTCTGAATTATGATAGTGGTGCTGCGTTATTATATAGCTGCAGAATATAGCATACAATGTTGGTTTGCTTAACACTAATCATACCATAACGGGTCAAAAGACCCGTTTTTGTATGTTGTTTTGTATTGTATTGAAAAGTGTTGGTATGTTTAGTGTTAAGCAGTGTTGAGCCGCTGCGGCTCAGGAGATAGAGCTTTCGCTTCTCAATGAGATGACCCAGGTTGGATTCCCAGAGGTGGCTGGGTGAGACACATTCTGCTCTGATCTCGAACCGACTACAGTGCTGACATGAAATAACGTTAGTGGTAGACGGATCATGGGTTAAAATCTCTTTGCGGTTGTCGAACCGTTGGTTTTTTGTGGTTTTCCTCTTAATGTAAAGTAAATATGAGTAAGCTTCGTCAAAAAGTTCTACACGAAGATTTTGTACCGATGCTTGATCCGGGAGGTACCTTGTCTTCTAGAATGTGTTCATAATTATAAGATTACGAAGTTGAACATTTATTGTCGAAAAATCCATAAATGGGCAGATTGTTCAATGCTGGTTATAAAGTAAAATAACAGTGTTTGTTTGATAGAGTGTATTTTCTCGATTACAAATGTTGAACATTTCAAAGTCACAAGATTTTAAAAATCAACACTGATAATCTTTGTGCTATCTGCTTCTTGACATATGAAAAAATAACCTTTAAAATAAACCGTTAAATTTCTTTGATTGTATTCTAGTGAGGAATCAAAGTAAAGCATGAATGAAAATTCTTACATGAATTAACTACTTAAGGAACTTTGTCTAATCTGCTGTACTAAATCATTACTTTCGAAGATAAAATTTTCTCCAATAATTTATGATATGCATAAAACCTTACAAGACTTTTACCGAACTCTTGATTCGATACCTTGTCTTTTGATGGATAAAGTAGAAACTTTAGAAGAAATTAATTTCTCTGAAGTATTCTCTTTGTGTAGACTATTGCTTTCTTAGATGACTACCAAAGAGCCAATTAGTCATTTCATTCATTTTGTAGCCCTGCTATTGGCAAGAGGCGGTCGAAGAAACGAAGTGACAGGTCAATTATTTACTGCTCCTTACTTCAAGTAAAAATTTTTTTCTTTTCTTAATAAATCTTCGTTCAATAAATATAATATTTAATCAGAAACGACAAACAAAGTTAAAAAAAAGTATTATACCAATCTTAACAAAGTAATACATCACTTTGATAAGAATTTGGTAACTAGCAGAAAAATTGGTAATCAAGCAAATTTTGTCCTATATTAATATGTAAGTAAAAATACCCATGCATTCTTCATGGGTGAAAATTGCATTAAAATAATAAGCTGGTTCAAGGGGATGCAATTTTAAATAAATAACTTTCGTCAAGTTACATGTTTTAACTCGAAAATAAGACACAGAAGGGAACTTAATGTCACAAAAAGTGAATATAATTTTCAAACAAGACAAGTATGTTTGATATATTTATTATATCTTCTGAAAAGAAATATGCAGAATATGAATGAACATAAATTATGACCACCTTGGGCTTGCTTAGTAGGTCATGTCACTCTTCTTTCATTTAAGATGCTTAACATTTGCTGTGTGGTGATATCGAAGGAAATATTAGGATTTTTTTAAACTTTTTCTAAATCAAATGACTAAATATCGGTCGCTATATTGGAATGACGGAACAAGCATTCTTATGGACATTAAAATAACATTGCGTCCGTGGAATAGCGAACGGAACTTTAGGCACGGGCGTTATAATGGAAGAGTTGCTGTATTGGGGTCGTACTAAACTGCGAAGAATGCATGCACAAAAAATTAATGCAATAATCAAAGTCGGGAAAAACGTTTAACAAAGTTTTTGCTACTACATCAAATATAAATATTTAGATTGTAAAAAACAATGATTAAAGGTGTTTTCTTCTTTCATCTTAATCTTTTCAGAAAAATTCTATACATTTTCTTCGTTGAAAAATAAATCTGACTCTAATATTAGATTAAAAAAAATCCAAAAATTTACGCAACTCAAAAAACTTTCCAATTTTTCTTTTAAGATTTATTTTTTATTTTTTCAAATTGATTAAAGGATAATGTAATTTAAAACAACCAAATAAATAGTTTATTATAATTAACATGAATACTGAATGTATATTAAACAAAAATAATTTCAATTTCGCATTTAAAAAAAATAGTTATAGTTATTTATTAAGTTTTGTTACCTTGCATACATTTTGAATTTTCTTATGCCAATTGTAGTTATTCAAATATTTTAGAAATTTCGTGAGAAATACGTAATACGTTTGCCTATTAATAAAAAAAATTTTTTCTGCGAATATTGTTAAGCTTTTTAAATTTAAATAATTTTTAAGCAGTAAAACATAGTCTTGCATGTTGAATAATAATCATTTATTGCATTGATGTACATCAATGATTCAATAGGGATGGAAGAAAATAAAATAATTCTCAGAAATAAGAATAGCGGACGTACTGCTAATTAAAAAAATATTAATTTATATTAATTTTTTTCCATCTGAAAAATAAATTTTTTAAAATTTATTTGCTCATTATTCGTTTTTAACTACACAGCCTGAATTTAATTTCGTTATAAAACTTCAATATTTTAAAATTATCTGTTTATTAATTGACTGCTTTTATTATATAACCAATTTTATTTACTGATAAATAATCAAATTAATAAATGAAATATTTAAAATTTATAATTTTAGGTAATCTTAGTTTTAAGGTGTTTTCTAGATTAAAAATAAATTAAACTTCTTCAAATCTGGTTTATAAGCAGTTAAAATTTTCCTAAACGCAACAGCAAGGATTTAACAAAAATACAGCAACTCCCACATTTATGTGGATATTCGTTTCCCTGCCTGAGCACTTGTAGCAACATGTAAACACATCTACAGCGGCATATTCTCTGTTCACGTGGTTGGTTCTTCAACTATTGATCGAGTTCAAGCATTGTTGTTTGTTAAAAACAATATTAATATTTTTTGGAGAGGAAAAACTTTTATCTTTATTTAATAAAATGTTTTATAATTGAGAAATTTGTCTTTTCAGAACTTAATTGCAACATACCTAGATAAACTTAATAACTACATTATATTAGCTTATGCATTTTTTTTCGCACAAAGAAATGAATAAACCTTGCACTGCATATAAATAATGATAAAACAACGTATAAAATACACTTTCCAACTATAGTTTTATTCATGTTTTAGCTAATCCAACTGCAATTGGATTACTATTGAAAGAACTTGGTGGTATTTCAGGTTAATTAACTGCATGTTAAATTGGATTCGGTTGTTAGTGTGTTCCTCTGAAATTAAAATTTAAAAAAATATTTTTGATGCAAAATATTAAAAGAAAAAAAAATGAAGAACAAAATATGCGAATTTTATCTGTAATACAAAAGGCAAAATTTCAAAATATTCTTTTATAAATGTACGAATAGTTTTGGCAAATTACACGAGATTAATTTCCAAGCAGTTTGACAGCTTCAAAAATAACTATAAATTTTTTTTATTGATTTGAATTGCAATTCTAGTCACTAAATGTAGTTGAAAATAACGATTATAACTATTTGACAAGAAAGGCGTTACTTGGATAATGTTCATGATTTTAGATATTTGTACAATTCTACTTAATGACAGAAGTGATAATTGTTTTTAATGTTATCTCTAAATTGCCGTTTTTGAAACTATAAAAAAAGCAAACTAAGCGACGCCCAAGCAACTAATAAATAGTTAAAAAAGCATAGTCCTACTGAATTTCTTTTATTCCTGCTTTTATTCTTTTAAACGGCATTAGGTTAATTTGATGCATAATTTTGATATAATTGCATATTTTTGTTTAATTTAGCTATACTAGTCACATTATTTTTGTATGACGGGATTTTATTGCATTTTTGACCAAACGGAATTTGCAAAAATGGGAAATTAATTTGCCATAATTTATAATGCATGTTTCAATTTATCTACATAATTTTAAGAGAAAATAAACCATTTTCATACATTTATAAATATTAGATTAATTATGCTGTTTCGTGAGAAACTTTTTTCTGTGTGTATCTATTAATTATAATATATAAAAAACTATATGAATTATGCATAATTTTTTTCTTTATCTTAAGCAATTTAATTCTCTTTTAAAAATATCTTACATTTCTCTTTCAATTACTAGAAATAATTATGTTAACTTTAGTATCTGAGCCTTGATGGTTCAGGGGATAGAGCGTTCACCTTCCGATGAGATGAACCGGGTTCGAATCCAGTGATGGCTGGTCGATACGAATCCGCATCCGGCTTGCACCGACCACAGTGCTGACGTGAAATATTCTCAGTGTTAGACGGATCATAGGTTGGAGTCCCATAGCCGTTAAGCTAACCGTGGGAAGTTTCCGTGGTCTTCCTTTTCATGTAACGCAAATGCGGGTTAGTTCAATCAAAAAGTCTTCCACGAAAGCAAATTTTTCCCAATACTTGATCCAGGAGTTCCCTTGTCTTCCGGATCGGGTTCAAAATTATAAGATTACGGGGTTGAAAATTAGCAGTCGTGAACCCAAAAATTTGGACGGCTGTTCAATGACGGTTGTAAAAAAAAAACAAAGAAACATTAGTATCTGATTGCAATTTCTCTGTAAAGTAGCTACGCATATGCAATATCTATGCATTGGCGTGATTAAGTCTCCAACTAATATGTATTAACTCTTCCAGCCTTTTGGCTGTTTACAAATATTAATTTTAAAAAAGTGCATAAATCTTTTAAAAGTTGCTTATAAAAACTGCACAATGTGAAAAAGCAAATGATTTTTATTTATTTTTTATTTTAATTAAAATAACAATGTAGAGTGTTTTATAAGGGGCTTATAGTGGCCGGCGACATCCATGTAAATACGTGCTAATTTGTTCTGGAAATATAGGAAAATTAACTTATTCGTTAAAAATAGTGTGCATTCCTTTAACATAACTAAAATCTACAGTATATGAATAATAATGTGTAATATAATATTTAATTTTTAAACAATTTCTCATTTCTCTTTTATACCTGAGTTAGTGTAAATAATAGCTTCTCAATGCAAATTTTTTATAAAAGTTATTTTATACAATATGCATAAATCCATGCTAATTTGTTCCTTAAAGATATGCGAATTAAATTTATTCATAAAAATAACGCACATTCCTGTAGCACAAACGAACATTTCTCGGAATATTGACTAATGATCGTAAATTAATTTCAATATCTGCACCATCCTTTTGTGTTGAGGGGTGTTACACAGGTAGGCGATTACGTAATGTGCCTACATTTTTCTACCTGCTCTCCCTGGGTTAAAACCTCTTGCGGACAGATGGTGATTCTGTGATGACGTCAGCATATTGACGTCACCTTGTCTGTCGTGGCCGATACAAATACAAGTGAACCAATGGGAATGTCCACGCTGCTTCCAGAATCAATATCATGCCATGTGACTCAATAGCACCAATGGCAGTAGAGCGCTATCCTCTGCGTATCTAGGAGACAGAGCTCAACCCCACAGAATGGTTTTTGTTGGAGCACCTCTAAGCTGAGATTTCTCGCTTCTCAATTTAAAAGGACAGGGACCCATGTGACCGAAAAAGGAGATGGAAGGAACCCCGTGTAGGAGAACACATGAAAGAGGGCTTCGGGCCCCCTTACCTGTATGGGGTCACCTGCCACAACGGTCACTCATTTTAGCTTTGTTATCTCTTCTAGCTCTAATTCTTCCAACTAGACCCACAGTTAGTGTAGATGAACTAGAAATAGCTGCACAGGAGTAAGTAAATTCAATATTTTTTCTTCAAAATGCATGCTTATTTGCACCTTTTTGCATTCATTCTCTTTTTCGATAGTGTAAATATCACTGAAAATGAAACTGTTTTATCGTGTATGCTGGAACATATTGTTTCGCAATATTGTTTACAATCTTGTTTACTATTTGCTTATGATCGAGATTATGGTATTTAAGTTTATTAACTCTAGATACGGATCCACAATTTGCTTAACTTAATTTTGATATAAGAATTAAAGATATCATGCAATAAAATACAAATAAATTAAAAATTTATTTTTCACAGCTTGATTCACTGTTACATTTTATTATTTACTATTATCGTTCGTAATTTGCGTTGTCATTTTATTCATTAAAACATTTCATTTTAAATATACAGAGTGCTGCAATAATTATATGATTATTTAATATTATATTATAATATTCTATTATATAGAAACTGAAAATGAAACTATTAACTATAAAAAAGATTCAGAATGCTATATAAAATATATAATTCGCCTTTTTGATTTGAAATAAAATTGTTTGCATGAAATAGCTTATGATATTTTGAACATTACGCCTGATTTTTATATAATATGAGCTATAAAGTGAGGTATTACTATTTTATGTCTATATTTTGGGAAAAAATTCTTTCACTTCGATGGTAAAAATGTTCTTAGCTTGCTTTATAAGTTAATGTTTTATCGTTCATGACTTATATTAAGCATGTTAATGTTAGAGGAAAAATAACTCCCCTTTATATTTTCTAATCAGGTCGACTCAGAAAATTTGAATTAACTACAGTTATTGTTGACTAAATTAATTCAATGAAATGCTTCTCATATCATCAATAATTATTAAATAAATGTTTCAGTTTAAAATCAATAATGAAAATTACATTCATTTAAACATCAAAGGAACGATTAATTTTGTTGAATGTTCTGTTTCATTATTTAGTAAATGTCACTGAAAATGGTATTGTATTATGCAATATAATATTTGCCTTATATTTTTGAAATACATTTTAAAAGAGTAAATAAAGCTTTCATTATTTTAAGTATCTCTGAAAAATGCTCAAATGCTCTTGAACTTAACGAAATTATTTATTTTTGAGCAATTTTGTTTTATATTTTTATGTGTCTGACTTACAAAATTAATTGCAAAAAAAGTTTTATACTCTTAAGTATTATCTTTTAAAGAAACCTAAATAATGGAGCAGTGAATAAAAAGCTTCATAAGAATTTTATGATAATATTTTCAGTTGTGCTTTTTTAAAGTGTAATAATAATGCTAGAAAATAAATTGTGTAAGCTCTTCAAGTTAAATATACAATTTTAATAAGCATCGCATTTGCAAGTTTATAATAATTTATCCGTTACATCCATTCTCTATTAATCAGCTTTTTTGTGGCACATGTTTCATCCTATTTAATAATTTCATTGGTGTTTTTTTGATTTCGAGTAACATTAAAACTAATTTACATTGCTATTAAGCATTATTATTTATAATATTTAGTTCAATTATGAATTATTAAAAGAATTGAATTGCTCTTAATTTATGTTTTTATATTAAAAGGAAGCAACCAAAGTATTTTCAAGTGTATTTTTATTTATTGAAAATGATTTTATTATATGGTAATTAAATGTAAATGTCTAATACACTACATTAAAATGTTTCCATTTATTAACATGAAAAATATTAAACAAATTAATCTTTAAAATTAATTGATTTGATAAAATTAGCAAAGTATGTAATAAATATTAAGTTTTAACTTTTTCAACGGAAGCTTTCAACAAATATATAAAAATATTGCGTCCATTAAAATGTTACTGAATTGTTGTTGGAGTTATTAATTTGTTTTTCTGCAAACATAGTGTAAAGGAATAAAAATATTTTTTCTGTAACAGATATTTAATATTCTTTTAAAAGCAAAGAGTTTCCTTTATTATTTTTGAGAACATTTTTAATTATCTACCTATAAGGCTCAAAGTACATTACACTTAACTGAACATTACACTCTACAAAGTAAACTACATTGTTTTATTTTTCAAGGAACATTAAACCTGAAATGTCGGATCATTTTTTACTTTTCATTGAAGTATAATGCGCTATCTTCAGCTTAAAAATTTTTTGCTTTCTATTTTTCTTGCTGAAGATTAATATGCAAAATTTAATTAAGATAAAAATAATATTTGAATCATTTAGTGTGCAAAATTTTTTGGATAAGTAATAATGTAAAAATAAAAAACTTTTTATGTTTAAAGTTCTTGAAGGGTGGTCAGAATATTATTTGATTTTTTTTAAATTTTTTATAAAAATTTTTGACCATTGCACTTCATTTTAAGAATTTAATGAATGTGACTCTTAAATGATTTTTTAATATTTTAATATTTTATTGCATGTATCGATACTATATACAGGAGACTTATATTCAAAGTATCATCAAATATAGCGAATATTTCATTCACTCATTTAGTTACATTTATTTAAAGTAATACCTTGCATGAAAAATATATAACTTCAATTTTAAAATGTTGGTCAAAAGTAAAATTTGTCACATGATCACAAATGACACATGAAATTACTTCAAAATTTCAAGTTTAAAGTGCAACTTTTTCTTCAACAAATGTGATCTTTTTTATAACTTTTCGAAAATTTAAATTTCATATTTTTATTGATATAAGCATTCAATTTAGAAAGTTTTAAACCTCATGTTTTAACCTTATGTTCATGTCTTAAACTTTATTTTCAACCAATTTTTTGTAAAAAAGTAAGCAGGTCTTTATAAAATAAAAATAAATAAAAAAAAAAAAAATTACATTTGAAAAAGTTTCGGAATCTTAAATAAAATGTAATTTGAATATTTTCCTTAATTTTTTCAATATTTTTTTTTAACTTGGTATGTTAGGTATCTTGTGGAACAAAAACTAGATTTCCATAAAAAGAAAGAAAAATTAATTAATAAATAGCAAAAAGATCCATTGTCCTTTCAAAAATACATATTTTTTTTTACTTTTCATTATTTTAATTGAAATAAATTCTTTTTTTCATATACACCTAAATTTGTGATATTTTAAATATAAAAAAAGGAAATTCATCACAAACCGATTTATTCAGCAAGGAGTTGAAAACGCCATGCCCATCTTTAAATGGTTATTCGTCTCCCTGCCTGAGCTCTCGTAGCAACGTGTAAACATTTTTACAGGGGCAAACTTCTAGGAGGAATGTTCAAGAAATACATATACATTCTCTATGTTTTTCAATAACTAATCAGTAATCATGAGAATTATATAAAATTCAGAGACATATAAGAAAATTAATCCTAGAAAGCTATTTTAGTAATATAAACTGAAAATCATAAAAAATAATAAAGGAAGTTGCAATTTTATAAGTCACGAAATCAAGCATAAGAAAACGTATTTTTATATTTTTCATAATAAAATTAAGACAGAAAAACTGATGATCGAAACGCAATTAGTTCATAAACAATTTTCGGGACCCAAATAAAAGACTTAATAATAATACACTGTAAAAATAATCTGTTAAATTTACGGAAAAAAGGCCTGCTTGCATGCCAGTATAAAACTATTGAAATCACTGAACAATATTGTTTTTTTTTTTTTTAAAAAAAAAAAACAGACACTTGTTTTTTTAAACAGATAAGTATTTTATTTTTAACAAAAATCTTTATAAAATTACAATTAAAGTGATAAGTAATCTATATACAGTAATAATTAAATCTCTATAAAGTGAGCAATGTGGTCGGTGCGAGTAGAGAGCAGCATTTGTATGAGCAGTCGACGCTGGGTATCGAATATGGGTCATTAGGAGGCATGCTTTGTCTACTGAGCTACCGCAGCCTTAATGTCTCAGTATATAGAACAACCTTAAACTGTTCTTATTTGAAAAGTCTAAATTATTGAAATAATAAGGTATCAAAACGGTTAAAACAATAGTGGTTCACCCGTTTAGGCGAAATATTAGGCAACTTAGCAAAATATTATGTCTGAAGAAATATTATTAGGCAGATTGTCAGTTTGACTACAAGTCGAATAGCAGTTTTACTTAAATTATTAAACGATGTTCAAAACCATAAAATAAGTGCTGGAAAGTGAGATAAAGCAAAGAAAATAATCATAAAATAATTTGAAAGAAGGTAAGGTTATCATTCGGTGAGTAAAACTGCAGGGAAAGAAACTAGAATTTGAATTGATGCTTTTAATCCGTTTATGAACAGGATGAAAACAGAGAAGAATAATTTTGTCCACAAAACTGTTTAAATATGGCAAGTATTCAGAGATATTCTGCAAAAATGATGGGGATTTATTAGTGTACAGACGAAAAGGAAATCAGTTAATAAAATCATATTTATCAATTAGAAGTACTTTTTCTTAATTCATAATAATAGTATTTTTTTTATTTAATGTAATTTTAAATTTAACGATACAAATCATTTCAATTTATTATCATGACTTTATTACACAGTTTATGTTATTCAATTAAATTAGTTCTTTTTATTTCGTGATTAATGTATTTCGTATTACTTTTACTCATAAGTGAAGAATTGTTTCTTTCACTATGTAGATTTCAGAAAATTTTACGAAAATATTGGCATTTAAATTTAAGTAAAGAGCATCCAAATTTCAATTCTTTTGCAAATTGTGAGATATTTTCGACATCAGATGAGAACATATTGTTACTTTTAATACTTAATTTTCTAAAATCCGTCGAGTCTTCCGTATAATTTATATAAGATTATATATTTTTTTACTTTCATTATAACTAATTTAGAATCCTTTATTATTTTAAACATTGTTAAATCTCAATTGAACTTCAGTCATTGCTTTGCTTCATTTATATGTTATAATTTAAATTTTTCCATTTTTAATCTAATCCACAATTTGAACTAAATACTGATATCGTTTTACTGATGTAGAATGGTGATGCATTGATGTTTTACTGATGATAAGTGAATCGATCCTTCTAACACATTCGTTCAAAAACTTCGTAAACTACAATAAATAAGATTATATTTAGAAATTCAAATAATTTTTTCAAAATATTTCGCTTAAACTCATTTAAACATCTTAATTAGCAATACCAATTATCAATCATTTCCTTAATTCTGCTAATAACTTGAATCTAATTATTTTAAAATGCATTTTCTAGCTAAGTTGCATAAACTGTGACTTTTTATGGTTTGAAAAATTATAATGAAAGATATATTTAACTTAAAGCTGATAAAAATCTTTTTTCATTGAGATCAAGGGAAAGAAATTATTTATAATGTAACTATAGATTGCATTTAATATAATTATCAACGATAACATACGAACAATTTTAGTTTTTCTTATAACTTTAATATTCTTTTTATGCAGTATGATAACCATGAATTTAGAATTAGACATATTAACCATAAATTTAACCATAAATAACTATAATTCTATTTGAAGAATATTTCTACGAGAGAAAGATATATTCTTAGAAATCATTATGCTACATAACCAGCTCTTAAAAATTATTTCTACAATTCATTTAGTGTACTAATAATACAATTTACATACGTTTGTTATGAGAAAAACTCTTTAACTTAATTAGGAAATTTATCTTCAATTTCTTTACAGTTCCATTTCTTTCGAAGCTTTTTTTTCGAAGGATTCGGATTTCTGACTCTCAAAATATAAGGGTTGACGCAAACTGAGAAATATGTTCTCCATAGTTTGGTCAGGAGAGCGTTCTAAAGTTTGAACTCCTTAATGTTAATTTCACTTTTTGCGTATTTCGCTTCACCTCCAGAACTTCTTAAGCGAATTGAAAATGTTTTGCTCGCAACTATAAAATTCGTTAAAGATAATTCCATGCAAAAAATAATCATTAGTAAATATTTATTTGTTTCTGTTATTTCATTTGATACTATTAAAAAATTAGAGCTTTTTTCTCAGATGAAAAACTTAAATAGGAGGATTTGGCTGGTGTCTCCCTCTCATGATTGGTATAGGGCTAGTAAGTCAGGACAGTCTTCAATGTGACAGAAAAACCAATACTTGCCTATCACACCTTGCCAGTGGACATCTAAAATGTCTTACTTTTTCTCAGGGTACAAAATCCTACCTCCTTTTTCCAAAATGCCACCAACATCAGGCTTCAGCTGAACATATTTTAAGCTGTTTGGGACTTCTTCGGGAAGAAATTTATACTTCGTCCCTCCTTGTTTCCGAATTTTTACTCGTCAACGAACTTATGGATCTGGTCTGACGCAGTTAGACCTTTGGAGATAAGTAACAACAACAACATATTCAAAAATAATAATATTCTCGGTACTATTCTCGAATTGTAAGATATGAAATCGTTTACATCATTTCAAAGTATATAATTTTACATGGCAAAATCCAAAATTTCAGCGAAATCGGTCTGATAGTTCCGGAAAAATCAAATTTTAAAAAAGTTGCATGTTTAAAATTCAATTTTCCAGAAACTAAATATACCGATTTCGTTCAAATTTCGTATTTTGTCATTTGAAATTGCATTCTCTAAAATGACGTAAAAATTACATAACTTACAATACAAAATTTTTCGATTATTATTAAATACAATAATAAAAATAATAAATATTTACTGAAATTTGTTTTTTGCATAGAATTTTTTTAGGATAAACGAATTTTAGAGTTTATACAAAATTTTTTGATTTCACTTAAGAAGTTTTCTAGATATGGCGAAATACGCAAAAAGTAAAATTAAGGAGTCCGAACCTCAGACCATATTTCGTCTATCGCTATATTTTGGGAGTCAGAAATTTGAATCCGTTTAAGAAAAGGTATGTTCAGTCAGAGAAAGCGACTTTCTGTGCCTGATTTCGTAACTTAAAATATCGTTCGCACTAATCAATTAACATATTTGAAATCACCCCTTCAAACTATTAAGATTGAGTCCTAAGACATGAGGATCCAATCATTAGATGAAAAGTTGTTCAGGGTGGTTCTTTTTTTTGGCTCGCTGTACGGCCACAGACAATAACTGTTTAATCAGCATTATCTACAGAAATGAGGGTATGCATTGTCATAGATAATGATTTTTTCATCAGAACTAATGAATCTCTTGAGATTTCGAATTGTCCATTTTCCTTGTTCGGTAATATATTAGAGGATGTATTGTGTTAAAAAAAATAGCAAGCACTGAATAATAGAAAATTAAAAAAAATCGTCATTCAGAAAGAAAATTTCATGCAGTAAGAATCAATATCAAAGATTTATAAAATATCCTTTTTTATATCTTTCTTTTTAATCCGTAAAATAGAGCTTCATATTAACTGATTAAATATAATTTCGAGTTTTTTTGAGGGTATAAAAAACATATGAATGAAAAATACTAATTTTAATTAAATCTATTTGAAAGTTTTTTGTTTTTTTTTCAAAAAAGCAAAAACAAATTTATATCAATAAAAGTTAAATTTATTCAACAAAATCATCAAGGAAAAACTTCAAGTAGACAAACTTTAAACTTTTTTATACAAATATAAAGTTATGTTAAAAAGTTAAATAAAATACAGTTAAACCACTAAGTTGAACACTAATAGTGCATTTTTTAGTAGTCTATTTAGACAAGAGGTCAACTTATTGAGGGAATATAATCGTTTTTCCTGTAATTTCTAACATATCTTAATATTTATGCATCATATCTTGTTATTAATTTACTTCTTAGATGTTCAAAGCTGATAAAATGAAACCAATCAGGATAAAATAAGTCGGAATTAAAATTTAAATAAATCCTACCAAGTTACATATGACCAACTCAGAAAGGGGTTTAGGTTAGATTTTAATGCTATTTTAAGAATTCAATGAAAATTTAGTTTGATCAACTGTGTGAAAAATTATAAAAATAAATTTATGTCTCCACTTTTATAATTTAATTATTCTGCTTATCAATTTTTATTAGTTTCTTTTAACGTTCATATAATTTTTTTTTAAAAATTAATTTCGATTTCATATTGAGATTTTAATCTATAAACGAGATATTAAAATAACATATTGCGTTTAATTTAACCTCAAAAGGTTTAACTTAATAAATTTTATTATTTTTCCTTCTTTAAACATCAGAAAAATTACTTTAACTCACACAAGAAAAAAAATCTGTGGAAATATACCATAGAAGGTTTTTATGTTGATTTAATGGTTCCGGTTTTTGTAGTTTTATAACTTTTTGAAAGCATGGATGACTTTTACCCCTTCTTTTATTTCTTTATTCCCTAAAAAGTATTTCATACTTTTAGACAAATAAACAATTTTACGATTGTGAGGTATTCATTCAATATCTTTCAAATCAAATAGTATATCAAGGTAGATAAAATGTTATTGTCTGTTAATATGAATAATTTAATTTTGTGTTTTTTTTGTTTCAGTTTGTATGAAAAATTAGAGGATAAAATTAAGTTGATAAACATTAATTTATAAGAATATTCCTATGAAGTTTTTTATGTTTATTTTTTTTTCAAAAAGAAAAACATTTAATTCAATACTTAGAGAAAAATTCGCTTTTCAAACTCATAGATTTATATAGATAGCTTGGCTTCAAAATTTCTTTAGTGCAGTTCAGACGTTTATTCTAAGAACAACTTCTGTTCTGTGAAAACCCAACACAGAACATAAATTGTCTCTTACGTTTAGTTGTTTGAAAATTTATTTTCACACTCTGCGAAATATACAGCACAAAAAACATTATTACAAGTCTACAACGCAGACTAAATTTTAAGTTCATTTACATAAATTTTTTCTTCACTTCCGTTAACAAAATAACATAAGTCAGGAAATCATGTTTTGCTGTGGTTTTGTGTGGCTAATGTGTTTAAATCTGAGACAAAAGTTATTTCTGCTTATGAAAACCTGAGCACAAAATACGCATTATTGCCTGAATGCCGTGGAGATGTTACATTTGTCACAGAAATGAATTCCAATTAAAGTGAAAAGGGATACATATATGAATAGTGCATTGTGAATTCTTGCAATGTTTTGACTGTACCGTCTAGAACAGGCCAAAAGCGTTCAAGCGATCTTTTTTCTCACACGAGTCAATTAAATTCATGCAGCTTCCAATTAGTCACCTTTAATATATTCAGGTCTTTCCCAACGTCACAAAGTCCTCTGAGAGGAGGTTTTCCTCTTTTTTTAATGCCACCTCGCTTATTGAAGATTAAACAATGAGTGAATAAGTGCCCTAGCTACCTTATTTTGTTCGATTTGATGACTTTTACTATTTCAGGCTCTATATATTTTATAATTGTAAAGAATTCGAAAGAAATTATCTTCTTGAAGAGCACCAAACTTTTCTAGGTTCGAAAACCTCTTCTCTCGGGGTAAGACCTGGTACCTTTTAGTTGTATGAATTCTGAGCTTACGTAAGAGCTGTAGTGCAACGGAGTAAGAAAATTACATTCAAGGCTGACCAAGGGTTTCACGGGCCCCGGTACAATTTTATTATTACTGCATCCTTCATCAATGCCAAAAAGACTTATTTTCATATTTTGAAGTATTTTTAAAGACCCTTTATACAAATTCATAGTTTTTATATAGATATAAAGAAATTCTCTCTCAAAACACTATAATAAGTACTATAATTTTGTAAGGAATTTTGCTTGGGTCTTTAGCTGTCACGGCCCCTGGGACAATTCATCTCTGTTGAGTAACTACATCACGTGTAAATTACACGATTAGTTTTCTGAAATTGTCTTGTAAAATAGATATGTTAGCTACTTTTTCATTGAAATTCTAGTATTTCTAAATTCTCCATAGAAGTAACATTTGTACCCGGTTTTAACACCACTGGTTTTATCCCCACTAGTGGGGTAAGATCTGTTGATTTGATTTTTGCTAGATAAAAATCTAGCCTCAATCAATGACTTTTCAGGAATCTTATCAATGACTTTTCAGGAATGATATATTGTATACAACTAAACAATGAATATGTTGACTAAATCTGACAGTTTTAGGTAAAAAAAAATTGGATAGAAACAGGCTTTAGAATCTTAGTTAGCCGGTATTGTCTCAGTCTTCTCTAATCATGAAAAATTTATTTTCTTACACGGTATTATAGTTTAATTTATAATATTAATGGTTACGGTGCAAAAATTATTTACTTTTGATCTATTACTATTGAAAGCAACAACAATAATTTTGTTATACCAAGATACTGCTTGAAATTATTATGTATTGATTCCATCAATTACTGCAATTTTAAAGGCCGCATGAAAATATGTATAAATTGTTATAAATGCGAACCCTGTTAAATCATATCGTTCAAATTTACTGCAGATTCAATACGGTGCTAAGTCGAGCCATAGAATCGCCCATATTACTCTTTAAATTTGATTACAGTTTGCTAAATTTGTTACAGTTTGTTGAAATTACAGCTTGTTAAATTTGTTACAGCTTGAATGTAAGCACGCTTAACTCCTTCTTAAGCAAGCAACAAATCTTCAATATCCTAGTTTAAGCTCCGATATTATGTTTTAATATTGTACAAAAAGTTTTGCGATTGCAAAATTTGCTAAAGTTAAAAATGTGAAAATTTCAGTTAAAAATATTAAAGAGTTAAAAGTTTTACATTTATATTTTTCCTTGACATCTTGTAATAGTTAAAGTAAACACGAAACAAAAAGATGAAGAAAATAAAACGCAACTAAGTATACATTAAAATGAAGACATATTTTACTTACTACATAATAAATTGGCAGTCTTAATGCTTTTCTGCAGACATAAAGTAACTTGCTTCCTATATTAGCTTTCTCGAATTTTTTTTTAATAGTTACGTAAAAAAGTACAAACTAAAAAAAAGCAACAAAAAATTATACATTAACGAATAAAGTTTAAACATAACATTTGTTCATCGCGTTGCAATTATAAAATTTTACATTATCTTTCATTTTCTGTAGTTAATTAGCTAGCTTCCTGTAAAAGTTTTTCATAAATTTTTCCCGTCGAATAATTTTCGAGAAAGTTATGGAGAATTTTTAATACTATCAATTAACTTAAAAGGAACTTTAAATGAGTATTAAACCATACGTGAATGACCAATGACAGTTTCTGATATTAATGAGACGTAGAAATCCCTTAACATACTTTTTTTCCTTCAAAATCCCTCATTAGAAGAAGACCTTGTTAGTAGATATGCATTAAAACAAAATGAGTTTTCTTTTCTATATTTGAAATTTTTCTTTGATCATTTCTTAAATTGGTTGTCTTTTATACATGTGTTTTTACTCAAATGAAAAAAAAAGTATCTTTATGCTTTGTGAATTTTGAAAAGCGTAAGTGTTTATTTTTGGGGTGCGTCCAAGATAACTAAAGTTTTGTTTTAAAATAAGTTTTCAATTTATTATAGCAGAATCTGTATTATGAATATGGTATCATAAAGAAAATTAATGAAATTATTTTTTCTTATTTCATTGAAAGGCTTTTTAGGTTGGACATTTCATCATTTTAAGTATAGAATATTTTTTTGTTTAAATAATGTGTATTTGTAAGAAAAGTATTTCTCATTAATTTTTTCTGTGCATCATTTTAGAATGTGCATTTCTAACAGCAAATTAGTTTTTCTTGAAAGAAAACAAATGAACGGATACAATCTACTGAACTGTTTGATACTTTCATGACTTTTCTGCTAAATTTGATTCATTTTGTTGTGATCATTAAGTAACTGTTGGACAAATCCCAGCAACAATTTTTGCTTTGATTAAACTGTAAAAATATTCAAAAAAGTTGCGTAATACAGCCCATGTAGCATAAGTAAATTAAACGTAAATTTTCAATACTCTTTATACGCCAATTTTACGTAATATTGACGGAATGATATTGATGTTGCCATTGAAATATTTGGTAAAAAAACCTTGGTATATTTTACGTAATATTAACGGAATGGATTTTATCAGCTACCCTTCGGTATGATCGCTTTCGTATATTTTACAAAAGATTGACGGGAGAATATTTAATACTTAGATTTAATAAAAATGATTCTGTGTATTTTGTGCATTAATGACAAAGCAAATTTACTGTTTAAATATCTGTTCGAATTTATTTACGCAAATATTCTATTTTTTGGATAACCGTTTGCTATTATGATTCGACGTTTCAACTTTCGACGTTGTAATTTTTGATGATTCGACGTTGCAAGTTTTAACGTAATGTTGACGGGAAAATTACATAGAAATAATGTACTTATTCTTATCTAATAGAAAGTAGTTGGTAAACTATTCAGAAAAGAAATAAATTTGTTTACGTAGCATTTTATGTAAATTCTATGCTTTTTGCTATACATCGAAGTTTAAGTTTTACGTACAGTTTACGAATGATTAGTGAAATTTACGTAGTGAAAAATGCGTATACGTAGGCGCCAATACGTACGTATATTTCAATAATACGTCAAAAATACGTATATTTCAAAGTGAAATATACGTATTTTTGACGTAAAAGTGATGGTTCTCCGCTACTTGGGAGATTAGAAGTTTAGAAGGTTTTTTATGTAGCATAATTATAATTTTTTTCTGCAATCAAACATTTTTTGATTTACGTGGATTGCGTAACAGAGCTACAGATCATTTAAAATTTTGAGCAACTTTTTGAAATTACTTTTTTAAATAAATTTAATGAAATGATTAATTCCTACTGAAATAAATTGAGAAAAACTCTAAGTCCCACCATAAACGTTCAATTAAGAAAACTGATTTATGTTCGAAATGACTTGCAAAGGTATAGATCAATGAATTCATTTTTTTATGCATAGTTTCTTAAAATTATCTCACACGTTTTTGATAATTAGTTAGAGTTAATTGGGTGTAGAAAATGATTCAGACTACTGAGAACATCAATTAACAGCATGAGGCCACTTAAGATCAAATAATATACCTTATTGGTTTTATATTTTTAAGGTCAATATTTGCTCAAGTCATTAGACTTGTTTTCAGCTAAATATTTATGCTAAAATATTTATTCAGAAAATAAATGCTTATTAAGCAGTATGCAATATTTTGAGAAAAAGCTCCTGATCTATAGATTGCTGAAATATAATATTTAAAGCAATTGTTTGAGGGCAGTTTCTAATTTTTGATTTAATTTAATGCGTCGTTGAATTGTCGGCAGGAAAAGTTTGGGATAGACACAGAATGCTGCTATATTTGCGTAAATATATTATTACTGAATAAAAAGCAACTTTTACTAACGAAAAAAAAATAGAAATGACCTAAACTACCCGAATTTGGTAAAATTTATAGTGTTTCTCGACCTATGGAAATAACAGAAAGCTGGATAATCTCATAATTTTCATCAAATCACTTTGGGTAAGTATTTTGGAAAAATTAACAAAATATGGTTTCATAATATGCAATAAAATTTGATAAATGTGGTAAAATTTGATTTCATCATTATACCTTAGAGCATGGCATAATAAACCATTTAACTGGTTAGATATACTTATTAGTTTTGTATTTTTACTAGATATGGGTTAATAAGAACTGTAATTCTGAACACCAGAATTCCCGCTTAACCGTTTCCATGGGAATGAAAAAATTACCAAATCAATCGCCCTTCAGTGCTGCAGTAAGAATGCACCGTAAAAAAACTCCTCTATTTGNGTTTTAAAATCAAATTAACAAAGGATAACTAACAAAAAATTAAGCTAACAATTAATAATCAGCAAAAAAACTAGTTAACAAGAAATCGCAAAAAATAACAGTTAATATTTAAAGAAAACAAGCTAACAATTAATAACTAGCAAAAAAATAATAACTGTTACTAACTAACTAAAAATTAGTCGAAAGAAATAATTGATCCCTTATAAACGTGCTTTTGTAATACGTATTATTTTATTTCGCATTCAAAATTATTATCACAAGCTATTTAACACAGTGTATTATAGTTAAGTAAACAACTTTTAAACTAATTTTTTTCATTGTGTGCCGTCAAATTTCGAAATCGTTAAAAGTGTGCCGCCCCCCAAAAAAGGTTGAGAACCACTGCCTTAGAGCATGGCATAATAAACCATTTAATTGGTTAAATATACTTATTAGTTTCGTATTTTTACTAGATATGGGTTAATAAGAACTGTAATTCTGAACACCAAAATTCCCGTTTAACCGTTTCCATGGGAATGAAAAAATTACCAAATCAATCGCCCTTCAGTGCTGCAGTAAGAATGCACCGTAAAAAAACTCCTCTATTTGCACTTCCGTATTCATGTTTTGCAATCTCGCTGTCTTATTACGAAAATATTTTAAATCATTCTTAAAATATTCCGGTAAGTGTAAGTTCACTTAAATTCGCTACTTGCTTTATAGATTTCGTTTTGTGTTTTGTTCTGTATTTTCTTCACCTTTTCTGTTTTTGCTTTGCTTGATATATTTTATTTCGTGTATATTTTACTATTAGCTTTTCAATTTTTTAAATACTCCTCACACTGTTGTTGATATATTTCGCTTTGGCCATAGTATTTATAAAATATTTGAAAGCACTCCTTTTTGCGGATATAATTGTGTGAGAAGATGAAGAGATTTGGGTTAATCGCAATCTGGGAAATATGATCTCAATAATTTGGTCTAGAGGGTGAATCAAAGTTTGAACGCCTCATTGATAACTTTACTATTTACGTATTTTGTCAAGCGTGAACTTTTTAAACCAGTAGAAAAATTTTTGCACACAATTGTGAAGTTCGTTTATCCAAAAATAACTCCATTCAAAAAATAACTTTTATTAAATATTTGTTACTTTTTATAATTTTACTTAATAATAGACTAAAAAATTTTGAATTGTTGGGTTTTTCTTACATGATTTTAAAAACTATAATTTTAACGGCAAAATACAAAATTAGAATGAAATCGGTTGAATAGTTCCTGAGTAATCAAATTTTAAGAGTTTAATAAATGAAATTCAATTTCTCAAGAACCATTAGACTGATTTCGCTCAAAATTTGTATTTCTCTATGTAAAACTACTTTCCTTAAAATGATGTAAAAATTGTTTAATTTGCAATTCAAATTTTGTCTCGCTATTAAGTGAAAGAAAAAATAATAAATATATACTGAAAGTTATTTTTTGCATGAATTTATTTTTGAACAAATAAATTTTATAATTAAGTGCACAATTTTTTCGATTTGCTTAAAAAATAGTCGAGATATGGCGAAATACGCAAAAAAGTAAAATTTATAATAAGGGATCCAAACTGGGGTCACTCTCGAAACCAAACCATGGGGACCATATTCCTCAGATTGTGGTTACCCCCTATATTTTGGGGGTCAGAATTCCGAGTCCATCGTCCATCATAAGAAAGGCTTGTTTCAGAGAAAGCAAGTTTTCGTGTCTGATTTAGTAACTTAAAACATCGTCTGCATTAATTAATTACCATATTTGAGGTTATCCTCTTGAACCAGTAAACTTGATAAGCAAATTTTCAAATCAATTACACGTAATATCAAATTTACTTTAGTTCATTTACAAATGCGCATTGTTTTACACACTCAATTATTTTTCAGTGTTTTTAAACAGCTTTTTCAGCTACTCTTGTGAAATACCAATATAAAAAATGCATTATTTTTAAAAAATGTATCATTATTTTGAAATTATGTCAGTCACAGTGATGCCCTGTAGAATATTTCTTATTAGCTTTCGAAACTCCTGGATCCAATATTATTTCGTTAACATATATTTTAACAACTATTTTTCCACAAAGGACAATTATAGATCGTCGTCTGAAATAGTCAACTCAATAAATTATTAATTCCTTCTTTATTTTTTTTTTAATTTTTAAATCTCTTAAACAATTTTGAAAATAATTTTTTCACATTTTTATTTAAAATAAAATAATAAAAACGAGTCTGTTAGCAAAAATAGGAACAATTACAAAATATTTTACGTATCAAATAATTCGCAATACAACATGAGAAAATATTTCCCTAGTCTTTCAAAACTACTTACAACTTCACTGTTCTCCTAATAAATCGACAATGCATTTATTTTACAAAAATTGTGGGCAAACCTTTTTAAAATATACAACATCGAAGATTCGCGGTAAATGTTTCTCTAACGTGCATTATTAGAGATGCTGTTGCGTACAGGAAGTTTACCACTAATGAGCTCATATTTCATTTTGGGGGGAGGTATGAATTTATAATGCTTCCAATTATCGGATATTGACTTAATTATTAACGCTTCACCATTTTCAGCGCGTTTTAGTCAGTTTGTCTTGTCAACAAGAAAGAAGGTGACGGAATGAACGGAAGGGTTTGAAAATATCCAGGTAAAATGTTCGGAAGCAATATCCTTTCCAAAATGTAATACTTCATTATAAATTTATAAGTGGAAAGAAAAGAGGAAATTTTAAAATGGTGAATCTTTGCAGCTTAGTTAAATACTCGTTGATAATTTTTGCCGTTTAAATGTGGAAGCATTCAATTATTTGCGAAAACCTCACAGTATTTATTGAAAATGTTTGTGAAAATAAATGGCTTATTTCTATGAAATAGTTCATCAAAAGTAAAATAATTTAGCTTTATGATTCAGTTCGATTACGTTTTTAAATTTTGGTAAAAGTGAAAATTATTTTAATTTTTCGATCATTTTTATGAATGTGCATATTTTTGATGTAATCATACGTTCTTCATAATAGCTTTTTTAGATTTTAGAAAATGAAAATTAATTTTATCAATTGCTGAAACATGTGCAATTTGATCCTTATTTTTACTGTCATTCTTTTAAACTGTCGCTAGTAAAGGAATTTTCTAGTATTGGCATTTCTTTGTAGATAATTCATTAACTCTTTGGACACCGGTGTCTCGCTTATTCATTCTTTTCTGATAATCTAATTACAAACAAGCATATGTTATGTTATTTTTTAATTGTAAAAAATAGTCTAATAAATACTGAAAAAAATCTGTTTGACTGTCGGAATCATATTTATACTAAAATATAAAATTCAAAAAAAATTTCATTCATATTCGAAAATTTATTAGTGATTAATTTTGTAAATTAAGAAATTTTAATGATGAATAACTATTTTTCTTAGATATAAACTGCAAATAAGGGCAAATTTGTAAAATCATTGTTTGAAAGTAAGCCGTGTGTGGAAGATTTGCCTACAACGCAAAAAAAAGACACTGGTGTTTCATGTTGCTCATAACCATAAATTATAAAAAAGCTAATTATATTTTTCACCTATTTTGACCTAAATTAATCCAAAATAATAAAAAAAAGTAAGGAAAATATGTTCGATAAATTTTTGCGTCTAAGGTTAATTGCATTGTTTCTTAGTACGCACTAAGAAATTATGCATAAAAATTAAAAACAAGCTAATAATTTATTAACACTCTAACAAAGCATGTACTCTATGTGTCGTTTATCTATAAAGCAAAATTTTCATTCATAAGACTTAGATGTTAGGAATTAAAGTGTAAATAAATTGCATGATTTGTAGTTTTAAAATTAAAAAGTTTGATTAAAAGTTAAAAGATACATTATACATTTTATAAAAGATACATTTGATATACATTAAAATATAAGCCTATATATATAGTTTATTTTTATTATAAAATATAATATATAAACGCAGCATTCGTTGCAAAAACTATTTTTAACAATACGGTGAATAGTATTCAAAATTTGGAAGTATATTTCCTGTTGAGGCCTCGTGAACGATACCATCTGAAATATACTTTAGTAACCCTTTACAGAAAAAAGAAACAAAAGATAAAAGACAGAAGGACCTTTTCAGAAAGATAAAATTTCATAATATTTATATTTATATGTGACGTTAGATTGATTAATGGGTTTTACAAAGTTTTTGTTTCTTTTTTGACAATTTGTCTTCGTATATTTTACTCATATTCAATGTACAGGGAATAAAAAAGATATATCTTTAACTTTACATAATATTCTTATTTTCACATGATAGGTCTCAATCTTTATGGTTCGAGTTCCAAATCTAAAATATGTTAATTGATTTTTGCAAACAATATTTTATGTTAGCAGAAACGTACATTCTATGAATAAACAAATATTTTTTGAAGGATTTCTACTTTTGACCTTCAGTGTTTAAGAGGTAACCGTAATTTAGAAAATATGGTTCCAATAGTTTAGAGGGTTTGGAAATAAGGAATATTCGTATTTTGTAATCGAAAATCGAAACATTGAATATTCGTATTCGTAAATATTGAAATTGCGTATTTCGGTACATCTCCAGAGCTAATGTAGCGATTAAAAAATATTTTCACACATTTATAAAACTTTTTTGTCCATTGCTAATTCCAGGCAAATTATTTTTAGCTTTAATACTTTACACAAAGTTCTTTTTTTACACCAGTTTATTTTACGTGATTTTCAATTACGTGAATTTCAATACGTGAGATTCAATTAATTACGTGATTTCAAAATCTAAAATTTAAAAAGAAGTTTCTCAGTTTTAAGACGTTTCTAAAAGAAGTAAGGAAGTTCAAATAGTTCTTGAGAAATGAAAGTTTAAAAATTCGACTTGTTTGAAATGGCGAAGTGCGTTAAAAAGGATTTAAACTGTAAGGGTCTCAAATTTTCTACTCAAATTATTCAGCTATATTTTCCAAAATTCTGAGGGCCAACATTCCAAATCAGCAGATGAAAAGAAATGTCAGAGAAAGTAGATTTTCGCGTCTGTTTTATAATTAAAAAAATCTTTTTTACAAATTAATTTACATATTTAAGGTTTGATCTCGAGCCACTAGTATACGAGTTCTAATACGTTAAAATATGGTCATTCGATCAAAATATGTCTTTTCCGCTGTTTTTTATAGTATTCTTCTTTAATTATTCTTCAATAAAATTAAGTTCAATGAAAAAACTATTAAGTGACAGAGTCTAAAATGCATATGAGTCTAAAAATATTAACTGAAATAAACGTTTACGATTTGATTTTTTCTCAAGCTAATTCTGGTTAATCTTTAATACTCTCGGTATAATTTTTCCTTTAAGAATCTTATTCTTTTTTAATGTATGTCTTTCAACATTAGAATGATTGATGATGATGGGCTAGTTAGAAACTCTAGAAGTGCGTCAAATTATCGATGTTTTCGCGTATTGGTTATTTTAAACTGAGAGCTTCTTAAAATCAATTTATCTCTGTACTTTTAAGAATGGTGGTATAAATCTTAAAGTGTCAATAGTTATGCGTATTCGATAAATTTAAGAAGAGGAAAGATTCAATTGGTAAGTTGCAAATGTTTTTATGCTATTGATTTTCGATTTTATTTGAAAAAAGGTAATAGTTCATGGGATTTCGTTACGTTTTATAAGTACATTTTGTTTTTCTGTTCCTAATGTGATCATTTTATTTTTACGCCGATTCATTGAATTTTTCGTCTATATTTAGTTTATATTACTTTCGCAAATTAAATTACATTAATGCGTATTTTGTTTGCTTATATTTTGTTTTGCTTAAGCGATCTGAAAAGTGTTAAGTAGCGTTAAAAGATAAAACGTTAGCATATATTGCAGTAAAAGTTAGAGCTATATTTATATAAAGTTTTATCAAGCTAATATAATGTAATGGCGTTTTAGAAAGTAACTTGGTCTTTCGAGGATGAGATGTTCATATTCAGTTTAAAAGCGTAATACATTGCTTTTCGGACCGGTAGGTTTGGGGTTCTGCCTTTCACTGCTTCTTTATACTTTAACCTTAGTTTGATTTCTTCTCTTGAAAGATTTACTTTTCACATTTATAGTTCAGTAATGCATGCTAATAATATGCTTCAGTAAGATATCAGGCATATTTACAGTTATTATGCTCTGAAAAATATTCAACTTCTTCAGATTTTTTGGTACTATGATTGCCATTAAAAATAATCAGATAAAATTGCCTGAACATAGATGTACAATATCATTCACAATTATAAAATTAATTAATTAGTGATAATAAATATATCATAACATATTTTGCGAGCAATAAATTATTTTTCGAAAAACTAGTTTTAAGACTACCTGCAGGAATTATACCTAATCAGTTAATTTCGCTAGCTTTACATACACTGTTAGAAATTTCTCGGAAAAAGTGGTTAAATTGCAATTTATTGAAAGGTTATTTTACCATATTTAATCGAAGCAGTCAAATAATCATAAATAAAACGGTAATCAAACTGCTAAGTTTGAGAAAAACTGTTTATTAACTGCTTTCACCTAATACGGTTAAACAACCAGAACTTTAACTCACCCACTAGAACCACCTGATGAAGCTACTTAGTTCTTTGCAAGGGCGTACATATCATGGCCCAGCTGGCTTATCTGTCAATCTCATGACCAGCAGTATTGGAGTTCGAGTCCTATTGTTGATACCACAATATTTCCTTTACTGCCTTCAACACATGAGGAATTTACTGTGTCCGGCACTCTCCAGTGCCCATTACCTTACGAAAAGACGAGATCCTATCTCAAGTTAAGTAAAAAAAAAAATTGCGTTTTTAAAAATGCTAGTTATAAATGGTTAAAAAACGGTATAGTTTTGTATTCTTGGTTTTATGACCATACTTTTTGTAAATGGTTCATAAAGGTAAAAAATGTTCTTTACCGTAAACTTTACGGTTAATCGGATGGACAGACAGCTGCCAGTTATTTTACCATAATTTTAGAATGGAAATTTTAACAGTGTATTTTCGGGATTATCCTGACTGAATAAAGGAAATATTAACATTTAATTCCGAATTAGTTCAAAGAAAATACGATTTTCATCTATTTTTCGAAATTTAGCAAACTAGCAGTACTAATTATGGTATTTAATTCTACCTATATTGCAACTGGACGGTAAAATGTTTCAATATTGGTCTAAAGTCTGTAAGTGCTATGAACTGAGTAATTTCTTTTTAAGATAAATTTTGAAAGAAAAGAAAATATGCTTTCTTTAAAATGAATCTTAATTTTTTATATCGTTTTGAAGGCATTGCACATTGTAAAATATTGTTATTGCTGAATACATTAAAGTTTAGGAAAACTCTTTATAACTAAGATACAATTGTATTTTAAAAGGAAGACACGAACTGGAATAAAGGTTTTGGATTCTTTGTCCTTTTTGGCCAAAATGTAGAGAGAGAAACAAAATTTAATGAAATTCATGAGAAACGTCTAGTATGTTGATGTGCACGCGAGGTTTAGTGAAAAATGTTAGCTTGGACTCACGGAAATTCCCAAAATGATTTCATTCTAGTTTTGTTCAAATATAAGTTTAAAAATAATATTTCAAATATTTTTACTTTTTTAAAATACTTATTCGTGAATGATTCCTTAATTATTTCGTTGCATGTTAGAGTAGTGTTATCTACAGTGCTGGATAAGTTATACTAGTTTTATTCTTTCAAATGACATTTTTAAGTAAATGCTTTTAGATATCATAAATTATTTTTAAAGGGTTCATGTGCATTTTTAAAGAGTATCGCAATATTAGAATCAATTTTTCTTCGGAATATTTATTGCAGTGTTTTTACAAAACAAAATTTGAATTTGAATATGTTTGAATTCCGATAGATATTACTTAAAAGTTCAGTCCTATATATTCAAAAAATATTTCTCCTTGCTAAAAATATTTAGACCAATGGTTATAATTATGTGAGCAGCAATTAAAAATAGTTGCAAATGGTGTGCAATTGAATCATGAATTAAGTGTGTTGAGAAAAAACTTAAAAATGAAATGTTTGGAAAGTAACTGTAAATAAACTATTTTTAAAATAACTTATATTTATAATTAAAAATAATAATACGTGAAAATGAAGTAGTGAAATAAAAAAAAATGCAATTTAGTTTTTATAATAAAAACATAAATTTTAATTATATGTATTGATAATTATCTATATCAGTACAATGAAAAATTTTGAAATTCTAGGTAAATGATATTTGGTTTACTTTATGCATTTCCATGTACAAAATTGATTGACAAAAATTAATAAAATCAGTGTTCAGATCATCTCAAAATGTTATGTTAAAGCCATATCTTAAAGGTCTAAAATATGCAATAAAAGTAAAGATCATTTATTGTTATGATTATTAAAAAATTGTAGATTATAAAAATTAAAAATTATCTTGATAATAGTCTGCATATAATGTAGAAGTTGTATTTAAATCTTAAATGAATACCAAGACATTTGCATTATTATTGGTTAAAAAAACTTTCTACTCAGCATTTTAAACATCTGGAAGTATAGTATTTACAAAGAATTTAAAATATTTAGAAGAAAAGCAATGAGAGCAATGAAATATTTAATATTCTAAACAAGTTTTTTTGTTATCTCAAAACTCCAAAGATTATCATCATTTATTCAATAGCTTGCTTTTAATCTGTATACGTACAATAAGGGATTTCAATCTTACAAGGATAACAAGAGATTTGTGTTAGAAATGTAGGTAGAGAATTATAAACTCTGCTCTTAAATTTTCTAGAAATCCAATATTTGAGAACGATTTAAAAGATGTGAAGCAAAAGTATTAAATACGAAAAAAATTTATCCTATTCAAAAAAATCTTTTCAAAAGTTCAAAAAGATCTTTAGATTAAATGTATAATATTAAGTTTCTTTTCTGTCAGAAGGCAAATATGTTTTGGGTAAGAAATAAAATGACAAAACAGCGTTTCATTTTAGACAGTTAAATTAAATCGTGAGCAAAATGAAACGTTGACGTATTACTTTTTGAATTTTAGAAAAGATTATTATTCCTTCAGGTGTCAATAATTTTCAGTAGCAACAATTTTTGTAAAAACTATTTAAAGGAAACTGTATAAATTATAGAAAATTAATATTGTGATTAAGAATTTGTATTAAAAATTTAACTTTTATGTATTAAACAAAGTACAGAAATAAAGTTCAATTTTAATATATAGTGAAATTTAAAGGGTTTAGGACACAGTCTTGAATTTCTGAAAGTTCCTTCCGGATATTTTATGTTAATTTTTATTACAACATAACCAAGAAAATTACAAAAAAGCTCACTAGTATTCAACACTAATATACGAGTATATATATAGTAGAGCGCCGATTATCCGAACTGCTCGGGACCGAACATGGTTCGGATAATGAAAAGTTCGGATAATTGGATAATTGTTTAAAACCTAGTGTACATGATTATTATTTATGCACTAACTTTCCATCGCACCTTTTGTAGGCTTAGGACTGGTAGTACTATCTAAAATAGCTTTGGCGTGTTTAAAAGTTTTTTTTTCTTCAATTTTTAAATATTTTTAATTAACTTTTTTTTAAACTTTTTTTTTCATTTTCAATTATTTTTATCATATTTCAGTTTTTTANGTTATTAGGGGTCTGTCTAGGTTTTTTTTAGGGGTACCTATTTTGTGAAAATTTAGGCATAATTTGTGAAAATTAAAAGTTACATCAAAAAATCAACACAAAAATATGGTAAAATAAGAAATTATTTTCAAAAATTGTCACTACAAATAAAAATCATTTATGATTAGTAAATTTTTGTCAATGTACAGTAGAGCGCCGATTATCCGAACTGCTCGGGACCGAACATGGTTCGGATAATGAATAGTTCGGATAATTGGAAAGTTGTTTAAAATCTAGTGTAAATGATTATTATTTATGCATTAACTTCCCTTCGCACCTTTTGTAGGCTTAGGACTGACAGTACTAGCTAAAGTAGCTCTAGCGTGTCTAAAAGTTCTTTTTTTTCAATTTTTAAATATTTTAAATTCATTTTTTTTAAAATTCTTTTTCATTTTGAATTATTTTTATCATACATATTTCAGTTTTTTATAATTTTTTTGTCAATTACTGATTTTACCGCATTTTTTATTATTTTCCATTGTGAAAGAAATTCGGCAAAGATTTCGTTTCAAAGAAGATGCGTTTTTTTCTTTTAGCAGTCATATATCCCTTATTCTTTTTAAATAAATCAACTGAACTGGATCAACATCATATTTGACGTTCTAGCCAATTCATTGCAATATCTAATGAATTGCGTGCAGTTCCGATTTTAATTCAAAATTTCAGCAATAATTTCATTATTTTTATCCGAAAGATCTACTGGTTCAGAAACTTCGGTTTCATTTGTTTTTCTGTTAAGAATTTTATTCCAAGATTTAAGATTCCAAGCACTGTAAACACTAACAATTAACCATGAGTGACAACTTCCCATTCCCCAATTATAGAACTTCAGCACTTATCTATTCATAAACTCCTTCTGCATTCCAACCATTGTAGACTATCAAAATGAAGCTCGCATTCTTGGAAGATAATTTTCAGTTGTAAAGGGCTAGGGTTATGTAGGTTTAACTGTATCACAATACATGTATGTACGGCTACTACAAGAAAACTGCTAAAAAGGTTGTAAATTAAATATAGACTTCAGAAGTAGGGGATATTACTTATTCTTTTTAATTTAGAAAAAATGTCGATAGGTTAAAAAGTATTCTAAACTTCAAAAAAAAAAAAAATGAATTCAGACATAGTTCGGATAATTGGAAGTTCGGATAATAAGGGATCGGATAATCGGCGCTCTACTATATATATATATATTCGGAATTATTAGAAAATTATTTAAACTAAAACAGGGTGCTAGTCTGAATCAGCTGATGATCAAAAAAAAAAAAATTTTGGAAGAAAAATATTTTAAACAGATAACCACGTACAAAAGTAACATTGAGAAATTTGTAACCGAGAGAAGTAGACATAAAAATATACATATAGATAGAATAGTAATCGCGCAAAACCAGCAGAAATGTTATCTTTAATAAATTATTGATCTTAGTATTATTAACTAATTTGATATATAAAATAAAGTTGGATGCTAAAATGATCAAGTTTCAGCATCACTTAAAGCTCATTGTAGGGAAAAAACAAACAACGCAGAATCTTATCAATAGATATTGAATTGTTGAAAATGTATATTGTATCCTTTATCCTTTACTGAAAAATCAGCATTATTAAAACATATGAAATTCTTTGTATTATAAAACAATTTGTAACTGCAATTAAGCACAAAACATAGCATGTTAAGAGTAAGCTGACTTCAGTTTCGAACTAAATATCAAAGGAATTAATAAAATAAGGATATTACCGAAGTAAATTAACTTAATGAACCTATTACAAGTATTCGGAATGAAATCTATTAACTGTATGTATATTAATTCGAAATCATTTGTTTGCAAATGACATTAAATGAAAGCAGTCAGCGGAATATTAATCAAGCTAAATTCATTGTTACTCATTTTTGTTTAGTTTTTAATGATAATAAAATTTAGTTTTGCTTTAATTGATTTGCATTTTTCTGATTGTAACTTATATTTTTTGAAATCATAATTTTAGATTATATTAAATAATTATAGAAAATAAGCAAATAGTTATGTAAATAAAAAAGTAATGTAATCAATACTTATTAAAATTTAAATTTGTAATAAGTATTCAATTATTGCATTTAAATTTTTTTTCTCTAACATAAGCCTGAATTAATCACCTATTAAATTAGTACATTTTAAGTACATTTTAAATTATAGTAAAAATAAATTTTATATTATAATTGTTTAATACCAATTCAATAAATTTTAAGAAAATGTAGGACAGTCATATCTAGCAATTATTTAGTAGCTATTTATAAATTTCTATTAATTTTTAAGTGCTATGTATAAATTTTTGCTCAAATAATTATAGAAGCATGAAAATAGATCTCTATTTTGTTTTTAACTAAATTTTCATTATTTTAGATCAAAAGTTATTATTCATTAATAATTTATTTTTCTTTAATGAATGTAGAGCTAAGGTAAAAAATAGTACTTTTATACAGAAAATAATCTTTGCCTTTTCTGTACTATTGAATCGAGTATAGTTTAATTCCATTTAGCGTAAAAATACTTGGGGAACAATATTTAATTTGTCTAGATAGCAACTTCAAATGAGTCAAAATGACTTTGGTTCTTTTTTTCCATAAATTTTCTATAAATTCAAAATTATTATTATTACTCTTTCATCGAAGTCAGTCTCATTTGATTCGATGTAAAACTAAGCAATAGTTATAAGACAGCAATGTCTAAGTTGTAAATAAGTAAAAATTACTTCAAATAAAGTTCTGAAACATAACAAATAATCTCTCATTTGATAAAAACTAGAATCTTGGGTAAATGTATTCATTAATGTATTGTGATTCCTTATTTGCGACTATTTCTTAATATAATATTTTTGTTTTCTGTTTGTCTACATAAAGTTCTTCTTGCAACATAAATTCTGCTTTTTTTCCTCTATTGAAAAGAAATCTGTGATGCGATTGAATCAAAAACTGCAGGTGCTAAATATCAATCATTTCAGCTCCATTTCTAACAAATGGTAGAAAAAGAAAGTAACATATTCGATGCTGAACTGTCGAAAAGATGTGCAGGTGTTTCTGAGAAAACATGTGCTTATTTGTAGTGGGAAAAATGGAACAATATCAAGATTTTATATCATAGACAGAAAAAAATTCAATAACTGTTTTGATTTTGTTCCTTTAAAGGGAAGTCTAGATTTTTATCCCAGTCAAAATAAATAGTAATATGGATGCACCTTTTTTTGAAAAATACATAATCTGCTTTAATTTTTTTTGTCTATTCCTTTTTTTAGTTTACAGTGTGCAAAACAGCACTGAATAACTTTTGATCTAGTAATAGGATTATCAGGTACTAGGACTCAACCCTAATAGTTCAAGATCTTAATACGATAGTTAATTAATGCAGGCAATATTTTAAGTTGCGAAATCACACTAAAAACAATACCTTTTCTGAATAATCACACATTTTTTTCGACGTGTTTAGATTTCTGATTGTCCCATTAGTTTAGTGGGGAGAGTGGCCAAAAGTTGTTATTTTTAATACTTAACAGTGCAAATTCAAATTGCTGAGCTTTTGAATTTTTACTTCCTTTAAAATAAATATTTAGTTTAATGTCCTTAAACTTGAATTTTAAAAGTTAAATTCTTAATTTGAAAAAATGCTCCATTTTCATATTGATATTTTAATTAGTAATATATTCGTAATATTTTAATATTGGCAGTTCATTGTTCTTTAAAATTAGTACATTTATTTGCAAAATTTTAATTTAAAAAATATATTTAGTTGTTTTTTTTATTACTTTCAAAGAAAATAGCTTGTGGCATTTTTTTTATTATTAAAATTTGGTTTTTTAATCTTTTTATCTAAAATTTGCAAAAAATATTATCCGGTATTTTTAAAAGTCTTTAACGTGACACATTTCAGAAATGAAAACTGAACTGTAAATGCATACTCTACTTACAATAGAATTTCATTAAAAAAAGTGTTTCTTTTTGCTACATTGCAGTTTTTTTTCCAAAAAAAGTTTTCTTTGACTTTTTATCAGATTTGTTTTTTTTTTCTTGTACTACAGTTATTGAATTCTTAATGCTTCAGAGGTATAATTCAGTTTACTGTTTGAATTATATTCAGAATTAATGTCCATGAAGACAAAAAGGTGAAAATCGCCTTTCAAATATGAAAAACATGTTACGAAGTACAGTTTAAAGCGTTTAAAAAACTACAGAAGCATTCTAGTTTATTATAACCAGAAGCATTAAAATCTATTTTTTTCTGCAACTACTAGTGGAATAATTTTTCAAGTAATTATTATATGATTACAACTTTTCACATGTAATACAGAAATCTTTTCAGAAGAACATTATATTTTATTTTCATAATTTTGTAACAGTCGTTGAACAGCCGACCCAATTTTTGGGTTAACGACTCCTAATGTTTAACTCCGTAGCCTTGTAATTTTAATCCCAATCCATAAGACAGGGGTTCAAAACTATTTTATGAAGTATTTCAAAAATAACTTTCTGGAAACTTATTATGGAAGAAATATTCAAAAAAAATTTCGCCCCTCCCAGAAAGAAGAAACATTTTATTCTAGGAACCATTAAAAATTTTTTCAGAATCTTAGCTTTAACTCAACGGCACGCAAGTAATAGTAGTTTTAATATATTAGTTAGAAAAAACTAAAATGTATTTCAAATTAAACTAGCTTTATAAAAATAAAACAGGATAAAGTTGCAAACTTCGTTCGAACTATCTGTGTACCCATTAACTGGTGACATTATATGGTTAAATATTATTGTATTTCTGCTGTCGTTATAACAAATGGATTAATGTTACCTGCATGCAATATTAAAACAGTATAGAAATGTGTGTTTTAGCATTATCTGAATGAAAGTCATTATTTATTAAAGGCATAATTATAATAACTGCGCTATTTCTATTATAAATAAACAAACAATTCCATTATCCATAGTCATGCATACATCTTTTGACTGACATTCCTTTTAATAGAGATTTACATTTTAATTGAATTTGGATGGCAATCTATCTTCAATGGGGATTCCGTCATCTGTCTCTTACAGTTACGGCTGTTTAGACAGGAAGTGAGCCGGGTTAAAGGTTGACATATTTGATTAAATTCAATGCATTTGTTGGATGCATTGCTCATTAAAGACGAGTTTAAGCTTTCCGATTATTCAATCGATATCTTTATCCTCAGTCATTGCAAGAGTTGAAGTGATATCGGAGTTAGTTTGTGTAATTTCTGTTATAATAAGATATTTAAATGGTTTATGATCAAATTAGAATTTAAATGTAATGAGTGAAATAAACACTTTTGTCTAATTAATTAATTATTTGACTTAGCTGTTTAAATTAGAACTAACAAGTTTGTAATAAAATGATCCAGTATAATTTATATTAATTTTCAAGCATTAGATATGCTTTTATGCTAGTGAATAATTTCAATTTACTTCACTTCTTGATAATTGTTTCTTTTTCAATTTTATTCTGGATTTGCTTGGTCTGCTTACTTTAAATTTATTGAGAATATTCTGTTTTTGTTTTGTCTGCAAACCTGTCTCGTCTTATTTCTGTTTACTTCTCCGTTTTAGTTCGGTAATTTTAGATTCCTCTAATTTATTTTGCTTCAATTTCATTTTAGTTTCGTCATTTACATTATTTTCTAAATTTATTGCTTGATCACAGCAGGTGACCAGACGACTCGTGATGCGGGTTTGCTGTTTTTCACGGCTCCCCACGTTTAATTAAGCATCCCTGCTGTAGGGACTGTCCATGGTTCTAGGCTCATACGACACGGAAACCACCAGCTGCTACCTTGAAGCAATGCGTGAGGCAGCGTGCACCTATATCCTACCTACAACTCTTCAGAACTACTAAGCCTATTGGACCAGCCATACTCTAACTGAGAATATTAGTACAATATACATAATAATAAAATAATAAAAATATTCATTACGTTTAAATAAAATATCTAAAGTTAAATAACTAGTAAATTAATGATTAAGTTAAGATGCAATGAGACCTAATTTATTACTAATATACCTAATATGTATTATATTATAATTTATTAATGGGATTATAACTTCTTAAAAAGAGGAAAAAAATGATATTGAGTGACTTAATGTAAAAGTATTATTAAATTTAAGATTGTAATTGCTTGAAAAAAAGTTAAAAATGAATGACCTAATTGCTGAGGTTCTCTCTTTAGAAAAGTATTCGACAGCTCCATGTGTTTGAAATTTAACCCATGAATTATTTAACCTAGAACATCGTCCGTTTTCCAGAAGAATTAGCGGCAGAGGACATAGAAAATAGTCAGACACCTTCAGGTTGGTCCCATCACTCTTTTGGGTGTCGATACCAGTCCAAATCATACTTGAAGATTTGGGTCATCCAACACTTTGGGTCATTTATTGCATGTAATGTAAACTGTAATCAAGTAAAAGTTTGTAAGTATCAACAAGTATATTTTCCAATATTCAATTTTATTAGATGAGTATCTATATTATCTAGTAAGAAATGAGTATTAGACTGTCATGGTTATGAGGGTATTGTTAGCACGATTTTTAGCTGTTTTTACGTTGGTAACAATTTTATATATTTATTAATAAACTGTAAACTATGTAATAAATTTTGGCTTAGCAGTTTCAAGAAATTAATGAAATAGTTTATTTTTAAAATTATTTTACTATAAACAAGGAATCAAAATTATTGTGAAAAATTTCTTTAATTGTCAATATTGTATATTTAGGATCTAATTGCTTTCCCAGACGGTAAATTGGTTTATTCTACAATAATCAAGGGTGAAATCTTTTCGTAATAGATCTACTAGAACAGGTGGGAACTGGTTGTTTTTAACAAGGAAAAGTGCTTTTTTCCCGACGAAATTCAAAAGTATCTATCTACAACTGTCTATCTAGAAAAAGGAAGATTCATTTTTTTCTTACGGGGATTTTTTTTAACTTTTAAGGCAGAAGTAGGTTAGAAATTTATGTGCTTAAACAAGGCAATCGGTAATTCAGAAATCTAAATACTTGGTCTTATTGATAATTTTAAGAAATTAAGCCGCAAACTGTCACTTAATCATAATATTTTTAATTATCAGCAAACTAAAGACTAGTTTATACACTAATTTTATAATTTGAGAAACACATGTACAGTCAATTACAATTTGTATGAATTTAGCTATGACAGAATATATTGAAATAGCCTGCTTTGAACTATGACAGAAAAGTTTGCCTTAGGTCTTTTACCTTAATCTAAAATCTCTATCTTCAGATCCTAGTTTAAAGTGGTTGGTTAAAGCATTTAATTCATGAATGATTAAGTCGTACAAAATAGATTAGCAATAAATACTTCGTTGGCGAAAGGCTATCTACATTATTAGCCGTCATCTATCAAAAGGTTAGTTAAAGTAGTAAAGGTAAGGAGTTAGCATGTCTTATATACTCATGAATTTAAAATTAATTAAATGGTTGTAGTGATAGCTACGCTACATTACTCCCAGCTACATTACAGAATTTTATCTGTGATAGAATTCGATGAACAAATACCATTAGTTTATTCATTGCTGTTTTGAGAGAGGCCGGGAGAGCCATGTTAAGATCATGGTTGTAGTCTTAGTAGCCCCTGTGTCGCAATTAGAAGTCGAGTGTGTACATGCCCTAATTATGTGTGATCGAGACTGAGTAATAAGAGAGTAAGGAAGAAAATGTCGCAGTCACAAATACAAAGTCAACTGTTCACTGTGAACCGTCCATTGAACTTGGTGTGTTTAAATTGAAGTGGGCATTTCAGTCGAGGTAGGCGTATTCAGACCATATCCGAAGGTCACCAATATGGGTGAAAGGCAGCCGACTTTATCAACCGTTATCTATCAAAAGGTACCTCCAGATTGAATCAAGTTGAAATGCCTTATATAATTATGTATTAATATTAATTATTTAATAGTTGTAGTAGTACCTTATTTAATAGTTGTAGTAGTACCTTATTTAATAGTTGTAGTAGTATCTACGCTGCAACTTTATGAAATCCTCCAAAGGGAATGTTGTTAAAAAACAACTGTTATTTTTAAAGTATCTTAAAGATTTTTAAAAGTTTAGAATTGTTTTTCTTAAAGTATCATATTCTTAAAGCCTATATAAGGTGTTCCGTAAAATTAACCATTAATATGCATTTTTTGAATCTTAAATCAAAAATGTAAAAAAAAATTATAAGCATTGGCGATTACAAATTAATATTTAACTTAAGAAAAAGCATAAACTCTATTGATATTTGACGAATTACAAAAGGTATACAGAGAAAAGTAATAAACAGAAAAACAGGTTCAATTGGAATCTGGAAGGTGTTTCTGATAATTATCTCTCAACTCCTCTCGCAATCAAACCTGCCTTGTTTAATACTCCCACATTCCTGTACAATCAAATGCGTTTTTTTAGGGTGAAATATAAATTTTTGATCCTAATTGTTGATGCCTTTTCTCTTTTAATTGTGCGTTCTAAAAATTCTTACTAAGGGAGGTCTTAAAAAACACTCTGTATGAGGTCACACGAGCAAAACAATTTTTCCCCTTAAGAACAGCTTTCTATTTCAGAAAGCTATTTTCATAACTGATTAGTTCTTAAGGCTGGGAAACGTTCCGAAGAAGTAATATATAAAATGCAATACTTTTTAGAATAGCAAACATACTTTAGGGAACTAATTTCTCAATACAATCTTCTTCTTTCGTCATCTAATCTCAACCTATTGCTACTGAAATAAAATGTTTTGCTCCAAATGCATCTAATATGTACAAAGAAGCGGTAGAAAAATATCATTAATATATGAACAGATCATCATAGAAAGTACCGAGCCTTAAGCTTTCAGATTATAAAACACATTAACTTTATTCTTTTAAGATAGCCATTGGGATGGAGGTTTACTGTTCAGAAATGCAAGAACAATATCTCAGATATTTTATGGAGGGAAGAAAACAGAATCATGGCATCTTGCCTCTTTTAATAACGTAAACAATCAATCATTGCTGTGGGACTGACGTAAGATACTTTATGATATATTTCTATCGTATTTAGATAAAGAAAAAATGTTATTTTTTCACTTTGTGAGGATATTAAATGTTTAATTCAATACTTATATTTTTTGGAATTATGACTTGGCTTATTAAGAATTTTTTTAATAATTCGCTTCTATTAATACATTGAATGAATAAAGTACATTTTCATAAAATGAATAATTTATTCAATAAATCAATAAAAAATGTTGAAGCACTTAGTGCAGATTGGGCTTTATTTAAACTTTGATGTCACGTTTTCGAAATCTTACTTGAAGAAATCAAATATTTCCCATTCTTATTTAAAAAAATGGCTTTTGTAAGCCGAAAGCGTAATACAAAAATATAATGCTTCAAGGTATTATATAATTGTTCAAGGTATTGTATAATGCTTCAAGATATTGTAGTTATATTGAATAACTGATTAAAAAATGAATGGTAGCCTATTGGCAAAAGTCATGGGATACCTCTTAATATCGTCGAATCTTCTCTAGCTTACGAAATGCTAAGTTTCGTTATGGCACGGACTTAACAAGTAATTGCAAGTCTTTTTCAGAAACATTCACCCATGAAACCTCAATAGATATACATAATTGTCCAAATGTTGCTGGTACAGGATTTTGTGTTAGAATTGACTTCTAGATTAGATTCTATAAATGTTCTATGGGATCCATGTTGGGTGATCTATGTGATCAAATCATTCACCGGAATTGGTCCAGAATGTTCATCTAACTAGTCTCAAACAATTCAGACCCACTGGTGCTTTTTTGTCTATAAAAATTCAATCGTGTTTTGGGTACATGAAGTCCAAGAATGGCTCCAAGTGGTCTCCAAGTAGCTGAACAAAACCATTTTCAGTCAATGATCGGTGCAATCAGACTGAGAAAGCAGTCCCCACCTTTATGAAGCCACTACCAGAATGCATAGTTCCTTGTTAACGATTTGAGTACATGGCTTCGTGGGGTCCACGCCACACTTGAACTTTCCCATCAGTTTTGACTAGCGGAAATCGTGAGTCACCTGACCAGGCTGCTGTTTTACAGTCGTCTAGGATGACATTGTCATGAGCACAGAAAAGGCGTAGGACGTGTTGTCGTGCTGTTAGTAAAGGCTTTCGAGTCTGTCTTCAGTTGCCATATCCTATTACACGTCCCGCATTGATGCTTGCGGCAATTTTACGCATTGTTACTTGTCTGTTAACACTGACAATTCTATGCACACGTCTGTGAGCTTGGATCTTGGGCATTAAGTGCAGGCAGTCAGCCACAACGTTGGCCATGCTGCATGGTTATGCCGGAAATTAGGTGTTTTTGGTATACTCTTGACACTGTAGATCTAGGAATGTTGAATTCCCTGAAACTTCCGGAATGGAATGTTCTATGCGTCTTATTCCAACTACCATTCCACTTTCAAATTTGGTTAATTATCGCCGTGCTGTACATCAGAAATATTCGCAGAAGTACAAAAAATTATGACATAATGCACTACCCATATACATACTAAACCCATCCATCTGAATATTAAACCCATATACATACTAAACCCATCCATCTGAATATTAAACCCATATGCATTTAAAATGCCATATGCGTACTAAATCCATTTGCATTTTGTACGCGATACCACAGCCATCATCTGTTGCATATTGCTATCCCATACCTTTTATAGTGTCACCTCCGTCTATAATCCAATTTTTGATGCGTGACGATGGATACATTGTACAAAATGATATTTAAAATTTTTTGGGAATTAAAATAAATCCATTCACACTCGAAGACTTTTTATCAATACAATACTCACTCATTTTTCTTCGGAATTGCTATTTTACTGTAGTTAATTAAAAAATTGTTTCAAAGTACATAATAAAATACAAAATTCGGAAGTGAATGAAAAATTATAAATTTTTTTTTCCGATTTACATTAAAAATAATTCTAGCTATTATTTTGCAGTTATAAATTTCAACAAATGTTCGTTAAAATTTGCTATCTTTTAAACAATATATTGTATTGAAGATATAAGAAATACAATACCATAAAAAAATGTCAGCTTTTGAAAATTGTATAAAAAACAAGTTAAACTTATAACAAATAATTCATAGTAATAATTTTTAGTTTTTTTCGTATTATTCTATTTGGTTAAATTTATTATTCACAGTAATTAGAAATGCTCGTAGTACATAAAACATGTTTTTAATAAATAGTTCAAGAATTATACTTAAAAATTAAAAGATAAAGGCTTAAATATAAAACCTAAATGTTTGATAGTAATTTCAAAACTTTCTCTCTTTTTTTAATTATAATAATTATAAGACTTTATAGCGTTAAGCTAAACTTTGAAATTGAATCAATAGTTAATACTAAGTACGGTATAAAATAATTTACGCAACATCTAATTTTAGTTATCCAATTTCAGAAAGGAGTATCTTAGATTTTGTTACAGTATATATTTTCCTGGAAAAATATTTTTAATTTCTGGTATTTTAGTAAAATCCTTAGAAAACCACTCAAACTAGAAAAAAAGAAAAACTATATGAAAACTGAAACTAGTAAAAAGTAAATTATTTCTTTCTTAGAATCTTAAGAAAAAATTAAATTATCTTTTTTCTTTATAAAATTTAAAATGAAATAAAACATTTGAAGAACTTTTATATTTAAAAAAGTAAATGGAGTCTTTTTTAAAGTAGAATTTCAACCCGAAGTTAAATAATACGGTGAATCAGAGCTTAAGATTTTGTTTGAAAAAAAGAAAACTTTTCCGATTTGTATCCGAATTCAATTATTGAAATGTAGGTTTAGATATTCGTTAGATTAGAATATTAAATCCATTTACAACCCGATGCATTCTCTGTAGAAATATCAATCATAGGTTGGAATAAAAACTTCAATACAGTTTATTTCGTTATTTTTATTCTCTAAATTTTGTTACCAATAAGATATTCTGATAGAGAAGGATCTTTACATGAAACGAACTATTTAAATGATTTCAAAAGATTTCGTTAAGAAAAGCTTTATTGTTTAATTAAAATTAAGATGAAATATTATCAAAACTCATTTATTGTCATTATTTTGAAGTAACTGTTTGTAGATAAATTTCAAAGAGATTTAAGCCTTTGTAAATTGCCCTTTAATTTCAGAAGCGTTTTCTCTTTCCTATAAAGAAATATTTTAAAAGGATTTTTTAAAACTCAGTTACAAAACTTATTCTGATATGTTTTTTTAATTTGCTATGATAAATACTTCGTTGCAATAAAGGATAGGGTTTAAAAATATTTATCATATTAATTATCTGAAAAATGAATACTTTTTCAAAATTTTAAACTTTTCTTTTCGAAATCTTTCTGATAATCAAAATTTTGTTTTATGAAATAATAGTATTAATATCATTTCTTCAGCTCTTTAACGCAGTATTACTAATTTTTCCATCTTTTTACTTTTGATAAGCGATTGTTGCGGCTTGGTTACTTTCTTTTCTATTGATTTATAAATTCTATCGTATGCATTTTATCCATATATCAATTGTATTCAGTCGAAATTGTTTACACAAACAAGGAATTATAATCAATGTGAGCATCACAGATTTTATAAATGTTTCCTATTAAGCATCAAATAAGTTTGAAAGATGTGGTTCCGAAACATAACTAAAAGGAAACTGCAAGCCATCTGTACATATTCATTAAAGTATAATAATATATGGTTGTATTTAAAATCAATGTTCACCTTGCGTGACTTGTGAGTCACGCAAATTTCAAGAATTTTACGAAATTCTATATCTGAAGCAGGACTCTTTCCACACAAAGCAAATGTTTTTTATTTTTCTCAAAAATCAAGTAAAAGTTAAAAGAAGAAGAAAATATTCATTTAGCTGATTTTTTTTTTAATCGGAGCTATTTTTTGAGTATCGGCATATAAAAAAGTTCAGGCGTTACATATAGAAATGTGAAAATTTTTTTTTTATAAACTTTGAATTTCTTATATATTTTATTTTTATTGAAATTAATTCCTTTACTGTTATATTAGCAGTCTTGCATTGAAAAATAAATCATAATAACAATACTAAATACTGATTACTGTGTAATATACATTTCAACATTTACAGAAAGTTCGACTATAATATATTAATGTTATTAGAGGGCCATTGTAGTTTCAATTGGCTAATTACATACATATGTACAAATATACTTACATTGCATGCATAAAATATATATACATATGTATACATCTAATGTTAATGTACGTATGTATGTGCTAGCAATGTAGATATGTAAGCACGATGATTGTTTTATGTACATATTTGAGTATAACGCACGTTTGTGCTTATGTACGCTACAATGTACTTTTGTTTGTGCTAACTAACATGATTGCATGTGGAATATATGTCCTATACATTCCACATGTATGTGTAATATATGCATGTCCCATGCAGCTATGTCCAATGCATGTATGCACAATATATATCCTATGTACAATATATGCTCTATGCATGCATAGAATTAATGTATGTTCATTGCGTGCTTGTACAATGATTGCATATACAATTTTTCTAGGTACATACGCACTTAAAACATATGTACACACACAGTTTGTATGGGACACAAATTGTACACGCAATGCATGTACAAAAGAAAGTAGAGTGTATGCACATGCGTACACAAGCACGAATATTTATTGTACTTGCGCAAGTATGTGCGTAAAATCTATACATTTATTGCGTAAGCTAGTTGCAGTTTTCATTTTCTACACACGTAGTTTCAGTTTTATAGTTTCAGTTTTTATATGTGTTCATACATATGTGCATAAATATTAGATATGTACATACATATATTTTATACGCACAATATAAGTATATGCTTACATATGTAGCTAAAATATGTGTTCGTATGTAATTAACTATATATTTATTAGGTAAATACATTAGTACATAAATATTTCTTACTTTCATACTTATATATGAGGAATGTAAACACGTATAAAAGTTATTACTATACAATACATCATACAATCTTTATTGCATAATATAATTATTATTCAATTGTTTGTATTTTATAACAAAATATTGTATAATTTATATATTTAATTTATTTATGTAAAATTTCTACAAAAATAATTCAAAAGATGTTTAACTGAATTAGAATACACACAATAAAGTGATTTTTCGCAGAGCTTAATTAACATTACTCGAGACATTTTTAAAACATTTATAATGCTGAATTTCAGCTCGAGTTCTACATTATTTTTATTTCAGGCCATTGTAACTTTTCAGATGGCACTTGTAAGAGTTTTATTTTCTGAGATAATTAAAGCAAAGAAAAATACTAAAAAGAGGGTTTCAAAGTGCCTCATTTATATTTTAAGTTTTAGAAACATTTTGAGTATTCTTTAATGGCTTTCAATTACTGAAAGTTTCAGAACACAGGAGTTTAATGCTGATATTAAATGTAATTTTTGACTAAATGTGCATTTATGTAAAGCAGCTTGACATTGAGTAATGCTATGATTAATATTCAAGCAATGTTCAATATCTTTTTAAAATGCTCTTTAATTTTATTTTCTTAATTCTTTCATTTTATCAACCAATTTTAAGTTGGAAATTATTCTTATGAATCTGATTGGTATTTTACCAGAAATATTTTTTGTATGATTATTTGGTTAACAATTTATAGTGCTTATATTTTTTTTGTCATAGTTAAACGAAAGCCCAAATCAAATATTGATTAACTTCATTTTAAGATACAGAGCCTTTACGTCGATCGAGAATAATGTTTTTTTTTCCATCTTGTCTGATTTGAATAGTCCTCTGCCTAGCAACAAAAATTAAGTGGTTGTGTACTTATTTTAAAAAGGGACAAAAATGAAGTGTATAAACATGTAAGGGAGATAAATTATAATAAGTGGTATTTTTCACTATTTAAATACGTCTGCCAAATAATCTTTATCACAAGAAAATATTATACAAATAAATTTTTTTTTCCTAAGTGACTCCTTATCATCAAAATTATTTCCTTTTCTTATCACTCAAAATTAATCCAGAAAATAATGTATTTAGAATCTTAAACGCGCAGTGAAGAACTTGGGTTCGATTTCCAGCAGTGGTTTTATGTTCTTAAGTAGCTTGTTTAAGAAGTAAAGGTGGACAGTACGCAATGCTGATCCCATTGCCTTTATCACACTATTGGTCATGAAACAATGGAGCTTTACCCTTTATGAATTCCGTGGCTGACAATAGATTGCTGACGGAATAATTTTATTTTTTGCTTAATAATTTTTTGGACCAGTTTATTTTTATGAATTGTTAATTGCACTTAAAAAAATAATGTAATTTTATGTCATGTTTAATCTGAAAAAACGCAGCAATAAAACTTCAAGAGTTATGTTACATGCTGTAAAAAGTGATACTGGAAAAAAAAATCTTAAATAAATTGTCCATGCTTAACTACGCAAAAAGTTATGGGAAAAAAAAATTCCTCAATTGAGTGCTTATTATTTTTTTTTTCGCTTTAGCTCTTAATGGTTCTTATTTTCGTAATTTTAAAAAAAGCGTTTAGCAACTCTGTTCTCTAAAACAAAAAAAAGCATGCTATCATTTTAGGAAAATAAATATTTTTTCTGCTATGAATGTTTTATTTTTTCCCCGTTAAAACGCTCCTCGGAAGCCGTAAATGTGATGATAAAACACATTCCAGAAATTTTCTTCACCTTACACATAAGCTTTGGATAATCAATCACAATTGGGCGCCAAGAACTGGAGATAAAACGCGCCAAAGGGAAAACTTTGACAACTCATCCATAATATGCTGGGTTCTTCTTTAGTGTACTGAGAAGATGTTACAATGTTATTTTGGATCCTTTATCTCATATGTTTGACAGTTAAAATATGATATCTATCCGACCGATATATTTTACAAGGGATGTATCCATTTCTTGTTGTATAGCAAAAATGTATAGTTTGCTCATGTAAAAGGTGCGTTATCGAGATATAAGTTGATCATTTATCGTATGTAGCTGCAAAAGTTTATTCATGTTTATATTATTGTGAGTAAATAGTTTTGGAAACTATTTGTACTATTTATACGTCACCATAATAAGCTATAAAAATATTATTGTTACATGATATAGTCGATATTTTATTTTTAAACTGTTATAAAAACATAGTTTTAGTAACTATATTAACATCATTTGAATTAACTATTACAAAAATCATTATTACAAGATATTATTGCTAGTTATAAGTTTATATTGTTTTGGGAGCTGTTTTTATAATTAAATTATTCATTCTGAATTAACTATTATAAAAATCATTATTATTACATGATATTATTGATAGTTATCACTTGAATATAATCGTGACATATTATTACATAACTATTTGAGCTTGAATTGTGGTCTCGCAGTTGTGATCGTAAAGACATGGTTCCCAGTAGAACACTGAAGCCAAACATCACTGGCTGAGGTAAGTAAGCGGGTGGGTGACCGCTTTGATCAGCCTGCGTAGGGACGAAGAGTGCGCGGTATCGGTCCTCGTTCTACCGTAAAGTGCTCGACTTCGCGGGCAGCTCATGGGGCTACCGAAGCAAGGGAAGGAGATTCAAACAAAGACAAAACGATCAATTAATCGATTCATAAACAGAAAACAAAATGATCAATTTAAAATTATCATTTAAAATTATAGAATGCTGGTGCTTGAGACTAAAATTATATAAAAAAATCTAGTTGTGGTAATGACAATATTCTGAAAACTTTTATTGTTTATGATTAGAAAGATTACGAATTGAAATTATTTTGAAGTGTAACTTCTAACACTGAGCTTCTACATATTTGTTTGAAAAACTAAAATATGAATTAGTAATTATTTTTCTTTTTGAATCACTTTTGCGATATCTTATTGCTAAGCATTGTACTTAAAATTTGATTATGAACACATCGAAAATAAACAACCTAAATTGTTTTAATTCTCTTGCGGGTTTTTCAATTGAAAAAAAAAGAATATAAAAAGGAAAATGATCTTTAATAAAGCACATAATTAGACTGAACTTTTTATCGCTAATGATTAGAAATATTACATTATTACATTAGTTTTGTTTAAGTGTTACTGTTAATACTTTAATTGCACGCATTTTGTTTTTGAAAATCTAAAATGCGAAATCTTATTCATTTTACCTTTTTTAATGGTTTTAACATGAGGAAGTCTTATTGATTAACAATGAAATCTTACACTTTAGATGTAGTTTAGGTATACCATGCATCTCTAGTTAATTAGTGCACTAAAAATAGTTAATAGTTGTTTCCCAGAAAAAATAGTTGTTTCCCAGACCGTCGCCAATAGCCCATCCTAGTGCTAAGTAAATAAACAACTGCAATTAAAATTAGTTCAAAACAATACACTAATTTACAGGTTCATACATATTTTTAAATACCTGAAAAAATCAACTATTTTGATGCGAACTCGAATAAAGGTTTTATGAGTACTTAAATGTACATTATATCATAATTTAAAATTTATAATATATTTAAAAAATTTTCTTTTTATTAGAATTGTTGTCTATCCTCAAAGTATATCATATTATATATACTTTAATCTATATACTTTATAATATAAGAGTATGTATATTAAATAGATTTTGATATTATTATGCGAATACATAAGAAAAAGGCAAAAAAATCCGCAAATAAAATTACGACACAGATTCACAAATTAAAGATTTCTTTTTAGATCTTGCAAAAAATAAATGACCCGCATTTACGTTTCACATTTGATGCTTCAAAATACCACGCAAATGCAGGTTTAAAATAAAACTTTAACTAAAGTAGTAGACTTTTTTTTTTTTTACAAAATTTTAATTTTTTTGAACTTTTCACTAAAATTATCAGACAATGAAAATAATTTTAGATTTTTTACTGAAATTTATAACTGGTTATTTTAAAAGTTTAACATCATCCTTGCAATCCAAGAATGTTTCTGAAACTATTTTTCATCAAATATTTTAAAAATAATTTGTTCCAAAAGCTTTCCACAATTTCCAGATTAGTCATATTTCAGGAAGCAAATCGCTGGCATTTTAAAAATTCACTCGATTCTATTTTATTAAGAACGTTGCACAGAAGCCCCTCCCTTTTCATCGTTTGACAATCGCTCACGAGCTAAAGTCCCTACTCAAAGGGTCCCTTTCGATGTTTCATCTGAATAGTTCGTCAAATAAGGAGTTTCGTACGTGTTTGGACTCTGATGAATCGTTGGGTTTTCACATCGCGTGCGAAACATCGAATCAGTTTGACGTGAATTTAGTTCACTTCATTAGGCTTTTCTATTGCGATCTAATGAGGCGAGCCTTATGGGTTGCATTTATCGTTTGGAAAAGCCTTTGTGTCAGTGAGATGACCACCCTTGATAAACTGTGGAACTTCCCACCTATCTTCTACGGCAAGAATTTAATAAAAGGCTTCAATGCACGAGAATGTGCTTACGTTGCTCTTCTATGATTCCGGTAGTTTAGAGATGTCGGAGATGAATAACTTCCGAAAAAAATTCTCATTCTAATAGTTAGGGATGTGAACTATAGTTAGGAACTAAGCGTAGGAGGATTTTAATAAGCGTAAGATTTTAATTAATAATTCGCAACAGACTGAACATAGCGCTTACTATTTTTTAAGTATTTATAATAAGATTAAATACATAGTTTTCCCTAAAATTTACATGGGAAAAAGTTTTGATATTAAAAAAACAGGTTTTTTTTGACAAATTGTAATTTTTTAATTGCTTTATAAAGTATTCAGCACGGGGTTGTATATTGAATAGTATAACGAGTTGACGGCCTCCACAATTTTGCTGGCAGTTACGCGATATTTCGTTGAAAATTCGAATAACTTCCGAAAAAAATTCTCATTCTAATAGTTAGGGATGTGAACTATAGTTGGGAACTAAGCGTAAGATTTTAATAAACGTAATATTTTAATTAATAATTTGCCCCAGACTGAACATAGCGCGTACTATTTTTTAAGTACTTTATGATAAGATAAAATACATAGGTTTCCCTAAAATTTACATGGGGAATAGTTTTAATATTTAAAAAAAAACAGGTTTTATTGACAAATTGTAATTGTTTAATTGCTTTATAAAGCATACAGCACGGGGTTGTATACTTAATAGTATAACGAGTTCGCAATTTCGCTGGCAGTTACGCGATATTTCGTTGAAAATTTGAATATTTTATGAATATTTATTGAATATTTTGTAAAATATTTTTAATCATCATATATATTCAGATGTGATATCCCAATGCATTTATTATTACATTTGAATTAAATAGTTTAAATGAATCATTAATGCTGTGAGAATGTTGTTAATAAAATAAAGAATTATGACTGTTTTTTCTTGTTTTAATTTTATGTACTTGAAAAAGTATTATGTTCTAGTTTTCATACTCGTTATGTGTCCTGATGAAGACACTTAAATGTACCCAGTGTTTAAAAAATCAATTACCTTCTCTTTATAATTTTGAGTTTTATACATAAAAATTACAAAAAAATGTATCTAATTGTTATATGACTGAATTATTTTTTATAAAGTAATTCACAACTACTTAAGTATCTATTTTAAATATTTTTACTCCGAAATAAATTTTAATGTCAAATAAAACATTCGTTTCTTTTAAAATACTTTATTAACGCGCTAGATATACAGCAAAAAACTATCAAAATAGGAAGCTTTTCTAATTGTTATTTTAATGAGAAGATTATTTAATCATTAAAATAAAACTAATCGAAATAAAAACTCGATTAATTATGGTAAAAAAAGCAAGTATTAAAGAGGAGTAGTTTTCATTATTGAAAAGTCTTGTATCAACTTAAAAAGATGAATGAAAGGTATTCATTTTTAATAAAGTTCTTTAGAATAGGCTGCGTGGGGATGACAGATTAAAACTCCCGAAGCTCATTGTACCGCTTTTTTTAAATTATAATGTTCTCTTTTTTTTGCCTTTAGTACGTCTTCATTTAATAAAAATTCTAAGAATCTTAACAAATACTCTTTTTTGTTTTGTTATTTTCTCGTTAAGACCTCTTAAATCGGGCTTTTCGGATCAAGATTATTCCAATTAAAATTTTGGTATAATTAAGGCCATAAGAGTTGATCCCTTTTTGATTAATTGGCTATTTTTTACGATGATGTATGGATTAAAAATTCAAATTGCTACGCTTGAAAGACTATTTAAAATAAAGTAGCTCTTAATGTAAAATGTGTAAATTAAAATTATGTTTCGTTTTTTATTTATGAAGGAATTTTTTTTCTCATCTTTGAAAGAAAGGTACTTTTCGATTCAATTTATTTAATGTTGTTTTGAAACTGAAAACATCAATTCATTCAAAATATATATATTTTTTGCTAAATTGTATCACGCGCTATTGTGATTAAGGCAACGAAAATATGAGTTATTTCATTGCTATATAAAGATATATTGATTATAGATGTGGGATATAATATCACTTAAATATCGTTTAATATCTTTTTGCTTTACATAATTGAAATAGAAATCCATATAAATTGAGAGAGATTGATGCGAAAATCGCGTTTTGAAGGTTGTAAATTCTTGCGAATATAGATCTTACACGCAATGCATTTAATTTACTATTTTACTCTGTTTAGTTGTTAACAATTTATATGTTTTTTGTAAGAGACCAGCATTTCCACTGTTATTTAATACGATATACTAGTGTGATCTTTTTAATAAGATTTATATTTACGAAACATTTATGAATTTGAAAAGGTATATCAACATGTTAAAAATGATCAAGAGGCAACACATCTTTTTTAAAAAAATAATTTTTTACTGCCGTATTTGTTGACTGGTTTTGAATGGCCAACACACGACACTCCTCGTCAGGAATGCAAAATCATCAAGCGCATTTTAAAATTTATTCTGAAACTTTTATGAATATATATGTTATCAAGAGATCAACAAGCCTTCAAGTATCTCATATAATTGATAAAATGAGCATAAATTTATTTTCAATTTCGCTATTTTTTTATATTATTATTTTCAAACATCAGCTCATCTTGATGCCTTTAAGTCGCTTGTTTTATTCATAAATATGTCGTTTCTTAAAAAAATGATTTCAGTTTTCCTCCCTTGCATTGTGTAATTAAATGTGTTCTATTTTTAATTGCCTTCTTCGGCCATCACTGTCTCATTGGCTACCATGGTTTCTTTTGGTTTCCCTTTCTTTAATTTTTTCTTCTTTTTCGTCAACAACTGTGCCTTTTCTAACGGGTTCATAAACTTTCATTAATCTGAGGTTTTGCAGCTCGATCGATTTTAAGCTTTTGTCTATGACTAGGTTATTTTTAAATACATTTTTCGCTTCAGTGCTTTCAGAATTTTTTATTTTTATGGAAAATATTTTTCTCAATAATATAAAATATCGAATTTTCCCCATTCGGAAGCATTTCAGAATTTTGTTTTTGAGAAAGAATTTTCCTTTTATAAAGTGAAACATTTTTATTTGTGAACATTTTTATTATGAAACTAACATTTAACATTTTTATTAACATTTAACATGATATTTAACATTTTTATTATGAAACATTTGATATTTTTCGTTTAAATTAGATAGAAATGTGACTGGTTTTGTTTGATGCAGGATACAGATTTCAAATTCCAAGAAAAAACTATCGGGTTGTTCCAATGCAAAATCGTAACTGATCGTAAGGCATGGTTATCAGTAGATCTACGATGTCAAGCATAAGTGGTAGCGGTCAGTGAGTGGGTGGGTGACTCCTTTGATCAACCTGCAAAGAGACCAAGGGTGAGTGGTATTGGTACAAGTTAAACTGCTCTAGTTTACACGTTAAAGTGCTCGATTACACGCAGGTCGTTTGGCTACCAAAGAGGGAGTGCCACCCCTTCTCCAGACGATAAAAATTATGATGGCAATCGGATCATCTTCAAGGATATTTCCCAGACAATAGCCAAGAACCATTGTACAACCCTAGTATGACGTAAATAAAATACTACTTCTACTAATACAAAACTTAAGAAAATATTAATCCATACTAGGAAACTAATACAGACTAGGAAAATTTTAAGTTAGACATTTGAAATTGGATTTTAATGGATTAGAATGCAAAACGTTATTTCAAGTTTTATCAATTTTTCAAGTTCTATATCAAAAACAGCAAATTTCATAATTGAAAGTACTACTAAGTTACATATTTCAGAATGCAACTTCTAAAATATTGAAAACTCTTTTGGAAAATTTTTTTAAAGTCAAAATAATCAATTCTAAAATTAGAAAAACGTTTTTAGAACCGTTTTTATGAAGATCATTTAAAAATTAATTCTTAAATGATCATTTTTAAAAACGTTTAAATAAAACAAATTATTTGGAAAAATATATTTTTCAAAACAAACTTACAAGTAATTTTGTGGATTTTATGAATAAAATTGTTTTTGTTTAAATATTGCTAGAAGTAAGAAGAAAATGTTTGTTTTCAAAAGAAATCTTTTTGACTTATTGTTCCTACAGGCGGGATTCATTATCATCAACTATTGAATCAACATTATTTTATATTTTGTTGTAGCGTTCTATTTGTAAAGTAAAAGGAACGACAACAATTTTTTATCTTAGATATTTTCAACTATTGAAACTGTAAAATTTTAGTGGTAAGTCTTTTCACTTCTGCTTAAATGAATGAGGAAAAAGAAATCTGATGCCATGCTATTTGTCTGCATAAATTAATGTGTTTTCCTTTTTTATTTGTAGAAATGTCTATCATAATGCATATGCTTGGGACATTTGAAATACACCTATTTAACGTTTTATTTTTATTAACGAATAAATTGATATGCTGGGCTGTATTCGTTAATGATTTAAAAGAAATAATTTGATAGAAATAAGATTATTCGCAGCCTGAAACAGATTGCATAAATTAGTTTACGTGTGTCATGGTTTTAGTTTTAAGAGATAATCATTATTATTATTTTTATTATTATTATTTTTATTATTATTATTTTTATTATTAATATTATTTTTATTATTAATATTATTTTTACTTTTAATCGTTTTGTTTTTAAGAACAATTATCTGAATTAACCATTTAAAAAATCACCGCAAATAGAAATTAAAATTTACTTTAAAAAAGTTTTTCCATAAAAACTTCAAACTTTGAAAAGCTAGAATGCTTATGTATCACCATTAAATATGCATAGTTTTGTTGGATGTTAAGTCATTTTGTCAATGTTTAATTTAGATTTATCAATGTAAGTAGTGATGTGTGGGTTCAGTGTTAATTCTCATCAGGTTCACAAGTGCCAGGTAACGTGAAATGAGCAACACTTCCGGCATCTTTCGAGGTGCATAATGAATGTTCAATGCCTGCCGTATAAAACAAAATGTTTAGTTTAGTGTAACTGCTTTAAACGTACATAGAGTTTAAAATTGAATTTTGATACAAATTCACAGCATTTAAAAGCCATATGTCCGCATTTTATTGACACAAAATTAATTCTTTGAATTACAAAATTTGTTTTGATAATTTTTATCACTAGAATCACTAGAAATCCAACTAAGTCTTTATATATATATGTATATGTATATGTATATGTATATGTATATATGTATATAGAATGCTTTATACGAGTCCTTCTATTTTAAATCAAAAGCTGAAAATAGATTTTTCTTATTAATTTTAAGACGTAGGGAATCGTCTTTTCACGCGAAGAGTAATAAAAAATTGATGCCAATTAAAAGATTATTTTCTGAAGTTAATGGGTAATAATTTTTAGAAAAATACTCATTAAGAAAGTCCGAAAAATTCCCTATCGTCTGAGTGGCATCATATTTTGGAACATATCAATTTTATTTTTTTCTCTATCTGTGGAAATTTAGTTATATATCTTAAGTTTATTTATATTTTTTTTCACTTTCCTAACATTTGTGAGCTGTGTTTTCTTTAAATAAAATTCTTTTAAAATGGGTTTCGGAGATCTCAAAACTGATGCTGGCATTAAATCGCTTAATGAATATTTGGCTGATCGCAGCTATGTAGAATGCTTCCAGCCCTCTCAAGCCGATACAGCTGTTTTCCAAGCAACACACTTGTTCTCAGCACACCCTCATGCTCTAAGATGGTATAATCACATAAAATCTTATGGCAAATCCATTTAGTGAAGCTTCTAAATCATCTCCTGCCAAAGCTGGTGGTGATGATGATGACATTGATCTGTTTCATTTTGATGATGAATTGTACGCAGATGCTGAAAAGCTTAAAGAAAAGCGTTTAAAATTTTATGCAGAAAAGAAATGAAATAACCTGGTGTTATTGCAAAATGCAAGGTTGTCCTTGATGCTAAACCATGGGATGGTGAAACAGACATGGCTGCTATGTTGAAGCAAGTGCAAACTATTAGCTGTGATGAATTAGTATACAGTAAAAAAACACTATTTACTAATATTGCTATATTGACTTTTGTATAAGGGTTGCTCAAATTTTGTATAAGGGTTGCTCAAATGAAAAGTGGACAAGAATGATAGCATCATAAATATGACCCATTCCTGGAATATTACCCATTCAGGGTCATATACCAGGTTAAAAGAGTGCACTCCAGAATTTGGGCAATTGAATACCAGTTTGCGCCAGAGTATTCAAAGTGAGGACAACATTATGCTAAATAGGAAAAGATGAGAGCACAATTGTTTTACTCATATTTACACTTCGCGATATCTGCTACACACTATGTTTTAGACACATTCATTTTAGCACAAATTTACATTCACTTTAAATGATTTCATGACAACTGGTAAGACAGTTATACGCAATTTGTCGTAATTTAATCATTTCTCATATTTTAACTAATCCACTTCTCATAAAGCAGAAAATCATTCTTTCCCGCTGGAAGTCATGGGGTCATGTGTATAAGGCTTCGTAATTTCGTAACAACTGGCATTATTGTGGCAATGTGGTCATCAATCACTTCAAGCACAAACCACCTTCATTTCAAACATAAGTTTATGCCAATGGATCTGAAGCTGGTTCGATCTTCAAGTCGCCATTGTTGATTGAAACCCTCTTCCGTCAGATTGACAATCCAATGCTTTAACCAATGGACCTTAGCAGCTCAATCCTTTTTTATAACTTTAATCATTTCTTATATCTTAACGTAATAATTTCTCATAACTTAACTTAATCATCGTATTTTAACTTATTACCTGTCGGCTGGCATACATTATAGTCATATTGACGCAAAATTATTGACTCTATTCACTTTTCATTTGGAAACCCTCAGATTTTTTTAAATTAATAAAAATAATTGTAATAGTATTTTTTCTATAAAATTAAAATTGTCCTAGTAAATTTTGTGCCTTTGAAACACGTCTAATTTTGTTTAATATCGAGAATACATGTCGAAACATATCTTTAAATGAAGCATTGATTATTACAGGCATCAGAAAAATTCTGTGTTTCTCTTAGTTCTAATAATGATTTTTATGACTTATAAAAATATATATTTCCAATTTTTCTAAATGTACAGTATAAAGAATTAAAACTCAATCGAACTAAATTGAAAAAGAAGATAAAAATGAAAAATCGTAACCAAAGTTCGAACATACTTTTAGAGGCGCGATTATTTCGGCAGTTTTTTTTTTCGAACCCTTTTGATTCTTTTCCGTTACTTTGACAGCTAAAGAGAACGTGTAAAATTAACATATTCTTGATTTTTTTTTAATTTGATATCATTTCTTCTTCTCTGGAGGAAAATTACTTCCCTCTGTCATGGAAGTTATTTAAGATAATTTCCTTTTTTGAAAGATCACGCGTATAAAAAAATTACTTTTTCTAAATGTTAATTAAAATAATGAGAAGTGAATTGTTAGTGTAGCATTTTTAGTTTTATTACTTTTTTTAATTCTCTTTTTTATCAGTTTTATTTCGGCATCAACAGATACAGAAGAAAAGAGGAATCTAGCTTTCTCTATCAAGCATCCTTATTCTTTTGGAATAAGGTAACTCCAGCGGAAAATAAATTTGTGTTTGATAATAAAATGAAAAACTTGTAATTAAACTGCAGTAGTAACTTCCATGAGTAAAAATTCTTTTTTAAATAAAACTAATGTAGTTTCTAGAAAAAATAAAAAAAGGCATGAAATGAAATCATGTTTTTTTACATTAATTTATGAGAAAATTAAATTTTTTTGTTGAATTTAATATGACTAAAAAAATTTATTAAACACCTTTTTAGGAGATACGTGAGATACAAATAGTGTATACTAATACAAAGTTGCAAACTTTTAATGGGTAAATAACATTTTTAGATTGAGTTTTAGAGAAATTAATCAAAAGTATTAATAACGTAGGATTATAAATGGAATATTATGTTCACTATTTCGAGATCAATTGGAAATATTTTGAAATTAAAATTTCTTTAAAAATGTATCTAATAAATGAGAAGTAATAGACAAAGGAAAATTTATTTCAACTTATTTTAACTTATGTTTGAAAAATGTAAATAATTAATACCTTTTTATTTTGACTTTTTTTAAAATTTTAATTAAAAAACACAATTTTATGACGTAAATAGTCCTGAAATTATTGCCAAATAAAACTTGAAGTATGCAAAAATGATTGATAAAAAATGCTTTTATTTTTATTTCCTGTAGAACTGTTATAAAGATTATAGTCAACTAAAAAATAAATTTACTAAATTATCGTTAATTTTTATTAATTACATTTTATTTACATCTTGAATGCTTAAAATGTTCCGAAAGAAAGAAAAAGCAGATGATTTAGCGTTTGTTTAAAAACTTGAAGTAAAATCTCTACTTTATACATAATAATACTGGTAAATCAATTTTCTAAATGCATTTTAAAATTCTGCAGAGTCATTAAGTATCATTATAAAGCTTTTTATTGATAAAATGGGAAATATGTTATTAAACTAGAATTCTAACTTTGATGGGCAAAAGTTTTCATGATAAAACACACATAGATCGAAAAAAAGATAACAAGAACTTTAAGAAAACCATAATATCAATACTACTATTTTCATTAACGTGCAAGAAAATGAAATTTTTCGATGCTTTTTAAATGACTTCAAAGTCATTAACTACCCTTATGAGTTACTTTTATTTGCATGCATAAGTAATGGCGACTAAATCGATATGCTTTTTCACAGTTTTGAAATTCTGTACAATGTTTTTTTGTTTGCATTTATGTAGAATAGCAATTTTCAGCCCTCGAAAATTACTTCTGAAGAAACGGTCTCTTGTTTATTGGCACACTATTTGTTCTTTTCCCAGAAAAAGTTAACTTAGAAAGAGAATTCTGGAGAATAATTTGGGACGCATTCCATTTTCCTTAGCTGTTGGACGTAATTGTTTTTGGATTTAAGAGCTTTCAAAGGATCAAATTCGAATTGAAGTTTTTCTAAAGTAAATCTAGGAGTTTTTCTTTCCCTAAATGGGAGAAATGTTTTAGAGTAAAGTCTTTTACGGAAAATGACATTTTTCAATATTTTCTTTAGATACATTACTTAATACGCTTTTAAACTTCAATTTTCGACACTCTTATGAACGTAAAAAGTTTAATGTATTGTTTTAGACTGCTACTTAACTCAACAATTTGTGCAAACAGTAGTTAAAATCATGAATAAGTAGTAAAAAAACAATTTATTTAAAGAAAGCTAGTTTGTCAAGTGCATTGTTTGGAGAATAAAAATAGTTTCGCATAAAATTCTGTTCATGTTACATATAAAATAAATATTCAGTAAATAATAACAATCTAGTAAATGTAATAAAAATTGAAAATTTTTTGTAGGGATAATAATTGTTAAATCTATGCTATTTAGCTTTATTATTAAGATTGCGCTTTTGCTATGCGCTTAGAATTATTTTTATATAGAAAATATAGATTAATTGAACATTTAATGCTATATTAAGAGCTTCGAATTAAACGTTTTTCCATTATACTATATAAACTTGATTACTATTCAAGAGAAAAATTACATTATTTTTTCTTTTTCTACATTCAAGGCAAAAACTCATTTTTCAAACATTTAATAAAATCTTTATCATTTACTTCGTTACAAATAAAAGAACGGAATTTTTAGGGTACCAAATATTTGTCACATTTTTAAGCAGTGTTTCGTCAACTCCTTGAGCAAAAAAATTAAAATTCTACTTAAATGCCTAAGATAGAGTCATAGTAACGCTATAGGTATTTATTTTGATGTGTAAGACTGATAAAATAAATTATTCATGTAATAAGTGCAATGAACAGTGATTAGAAAGGGTACAACGCAATTTTCAGAAATTAACAGATATTTAAATAAGCACAAAAATTTAAATTACCAAAATTACATTTCATATGAATAATTTTAATAACTCATTGTAACTGCCATCAGTAGTTCTTTTGCTCATAATTTCTGACAATCAAGATGCATAATACAACATGAAATTTGACACTTGCAGTTAAAATATCTTTTGTTTCATAACTACGAATAATTCGTTACATTTTTGGACATAGAACATTTCTATTTCGTTCTGCCGACAGTAAATTTAAGCAAACAGTGAATTTCAGAGAAAAAGTCTAACGTCCCTTTTTTTAAAATGCAAATGTGCAAATATTTTTCTGAAGTCAGATGTACTTCACTTTAGAACCTTAACCATGTGTTAAATATTAAGGGAACCAGAAAGTAATGTCATTTGGGTGCATTAAATATTCGTTGGTCTTAGAAACCAATTCCTTTTTTTTATTCATTTCAATTCATTTTTGATCTGGCATTGAAAGATTGTTAACAAGTGAGAATACATTATTGATTAAAAATAAAATCTTGATAACGAATATGAAATTCACCGAAACAGCATTACTTTCCAGTCCCCAATAAATTCTGAAATTTAGTAAAACCGATTAAACAGTTTTTGATGTGTAATATCAATAAATTATGTCTGTCTATTACTTCTAATTTCACAAAATTTTCTTTTATTTTTTTTCTTCATAAAAATAATTGCGCTTCTGGAATAATCAATTGGATGATTCATTAGTTTGTAAAGTTATTTCAAGGTTTGATTTGTTTAGAAAAACTCTCTATTACCAGGAAAATGCATGAAAAAATTTCTGAATTCTAAAGGAATGTTTTAATAAAATATTGACTTCAAAAATAATTAGCTGAAACATAACTTAATCATGTTTCAGCTAATTATTCCTTTTAATAGATAATATCTCAGATCTAGAGCTTGAATATCTAGAGCTTGATATATCTTAGATATATCAAGCTCGTGTAATCCATAGCAATTGAAACTCATCTTAATATTGAATGCAGACATTATTTATAGGTTTTGAGAGAGATAAGTATAGTGTACCAAATGTCTCTAGGTTCCTGCAGATAATAAAGGATTGGCTTATGATCTAAGTACCTTTTCTTTTTACATTCTGAATTAACTCATTGACATTTAGATTAAAGCATCATACTAGCATGATATAGACCGACTTTTTTATCATCATGAAAGGTAGTATTGTTTAAAAATTTAGCTTTCAGGGAAAATAAAAGTTGATGTGGCTTGTCGCAGTCTCACAGTGGGACGCATTACCAATAAGCAACAATACATATGAATAAAAATGCGTATGTCTAGTTGCATATACACCGAAGAGCAATTACATTATGATCACCCAGCTAATAACATGTAAGACCACCTTTAGCCCTCAAAACTGCTAGCACCCGCCGGGACATTGATTTCACAAGGTGCTGACAAGTAGTCTGAGGTATCTGGTACCAAGTGCTCACCAACTGGTCCTGCAATTCCCTCACATTGCGAAGGGGTAGCGTGGAAGCACGAATTTGGTTTTCCCAGTAGGACTATAAATGCTCTATTGGTCAGATGAATTTGGGGGCCAAGACATGACTTAAAAGTCACTGAAATGTTCCTCGAACCAATCCATGACGATTCGACCCTTATGACATGGTGCATTATCCTGTTGGTAAACACCATCCCCAGCAGGAAAAACTGCTGCCATGAGTGGGTGAACCTGGTCTGCAACTATGTTCAAGTAGCTTACAGACGCCAGGGATTGTTTTTTAATGAGGATTATGGGTCCTAATGTGCCCCATGAAAACATTGTTCCTGGGCGAGAAACCATGAAAACCTGGGCGAGCCCATTGTTACAGATGGAGGGTGGTCATAATGTAATGGCTCTTCGGTGTATATAGCAATACATATGTTTAGAATGACAGCTTAGTTACATCATGTGTTTTAGAATTAAAAATAACCTCAAAAATTCAATTCTAAATGAGAATTGGCAGGTTGATCAACTAAAAACAACGTATCCTCATTTCATTTAACTAAGAATTTTACATCCTCAATTGATAAACGATTTAACTCTGAATTTAATATTATCAAGAATACAATTTGGTTGATAAAATTCATAAATATTAATGAAAATAATGAATTAAGAGCAAAAAAAGTGAAACTCCTATAAGAGGCTTTTGTTACAAGTAAAATCTCGCTACACATAAAGAAGCAGTATCAGGTTTCTATTGAATAGAAGTTTCTTCAGAAAAATGCAGCCGCAGAGAGGAAGCAAAAAGATACCCAAAGGTCTTATAAATCGGTTTCCCGATGAAATTGATTGAACAGGTCTGACTCCTGCACGTGAAGCTCAAGAAAAAGGAAAAATGAAACATTCGTCATTTTTGTCCCCTATAGCTAGTCTTCTTTTGCTATTAATTATTTTACGGTTGTAAAAACCGAAAGTCGAAAGCCTTTGAGTTTTTTTTTGTACCTCAAAAGATTGATGTTTTCAGCAGGAGATTTTGATTTGTCGATTCTTCTTTTGGCTGAAGAGGTTTGTTAAAAATCTTGTTACCCTTTACAAAAAAAAAACGTTAATTTATAGTAATAGACTTAAGATGAAAATGTTTCATTGAAAACAATCTTGAAACTTAAATATATATTTCGAAACTTTAATAAGAAAACAAATTGCATATATTTTTTTAGCTTAACTGTTATAGGATGCTTGATACTAAAGCGCTGGCTTTCAATATTTGAGCATAGGTTAAATAATATTACTCGACCCGACAATAATGGAAGAAACATTTTCAGTTTTTTACATTTTTTTTTAAATTTCTTGAGAAATATTCGACGAATTATTTTATAACTTCAGAGGGGTTTAGGTTATGTGATTTCTTAAACTTATCAACAAAGTTAATAAGCGGTCAGAGGTTTAAGAAACCTGTAAGATACTATGAACAAAAACAAGTAAATGTGAACACACTATGCTAGAAAATACAGCAATAAGCTTAGAGCTTGTATGGACTTTATTTTTTTTTCATAAAATAAAGCTCTAAAAGATAGTGCTCAACAGATTTAATTTTTTATCATAAGACAAAGTTTACTAACAAACCATAATATCTCACAATTTTCTTCCGTACTCTTAAATGTGATGGGATAAGGAAAGAAAACATGTGAAAGAAAACATATTTTTATGAGGGATGATCCCATACAATGCCAAAGTGATTTTTAATGAGAAAAAATGTACGAAATAAAATTTGTGGAAAATCCCTTATGACTCTTTTAATGACTCTTAAATGACTATCATTTAATGACTCTTTTTTTTTTCAAAAAAATACAAAATCTACCTAGAAAATTTCCAGAAATTTTTCTTATTTTTAAGAAATTTAAATGAAATTTTTTGCTTAGTTTCTAAATACAATTTACTACAGAATTTTTAATTTTTTTAAAAATTTCTTTTCGTGAATGAAAGAACTACTTCAAATGCTCACATCTTATGCAATTTTAAACGATTATTTTTAAAATTTTAAAGTGATGATTTTGTTATTAATTGAAAATTACACCAAAAATTTTGCATCATTTTATTGAAGATTTTCAGTTGTTGCAAAATATATACGACAAAAAACTAGTTTTTTATGAATATGTCCATTTCTTCATATATGTATTTAACCAATGTTTACGAAATGTTATGCCTTTATTACAAATAAAAATCAAAATAATCTATACAAATTAAAAGCTTACTGCTATACTTTTTGCCATAGGTTGCTCAAAATAGCTGTTTTTGCTCGTAATTTATTTCTGGGTCTCTCGAACCTTGCTTTGCGATTTATTGTTAAGTATGATAAATCGCATGATCTAATTACCTCTAAAGCTGTAAAACAAAAAGCATGTAAAATTTAACATATAAAATTCTAAAAATGTCTAGGTTAGCATATTTAAGTGGTATTCAATTATAAAAACATTTTATGGTTTTTAATGATTCAGCTCTGGTTTCGAACAGCAATTGAGCGTTAAAACCATTTAAGTATTCGATCGAGAGAATCGACAATATTCCAAAGACCTCATCTGTATCTTATAAGATCATCACTTCAACTTCTGTCTTCCAACTACTGTCACTTTCTAGTCATATACTGTTAGAATTTTCATTCTAAAATTGCGGTAAAATAATCGGCTGAAGTCTAACTAATTGACCATAAAGTTTACGGTAAAACACTCCTTTTCACTTTACGGTTTTGTAATCGTCTACAATTAGCATGGTTAAGAAAACCATGCATATTAAACTATACCATATTTTCTTACCATTTACAACTAGCATGGTTTCAAAAAACGCAAAAAAACATTGAATTGGACATTGGAGCTAAGCGTAGTGGTTGAGGTGTATTTGATCAAATCATCTGATTGTCTCACCTATCGTAAGAGATGATAAATACTAGACTTTTTTGGGTTAAGCAGCGTTTTGGTGCTGCCATCTATGCTGGAATAAGAATATTGTTTTTAAATAGTCCAGAGTCACAAATTGGGGAGTACAGGACACTGGTAACTTTACATGTGTTGAAGGGAGTGGAGGAAATATTGTGGTGTCAATGCTGGGTTTCGAACCTCCGTTGTGTCGGTTATGAGATTGACAGATTAGCCTTCTCGGCTATAATATGTACCTATCTGTAAGGAACTGAGTAACTTCATTAGGTAGGCCTGGTTGATGGTTTAATAAAATTCTGGTTGTTTAACCGCATTGGGTGAAAGCAGTTGATAAACAGTTTTGCTCACAGTTTGAATACCTTCTGATTTATGGTTATTTGACTGTTTCATTTGAATATGGTAAAATAACAAATAAATTGTTATTTAACCACTTTTTCACAGAAATTTTTAAGGTGAGGAGGGCTTTCTAAATTTATATAATTTATTTGATTGGGCTATTGAATAAAGTGCAATTACCTGCGTTCATTTAATGATTGAATTATTTCAGGTACATTCAATCCTGGGCCAACTGTTTTAAAAGGTGTTTTACTGGTCCCGGCTAAATATTTTTAATTTTAAATATAAACTATATAAATTGGTAGCATTTGATAACAATGCAAGCATTTTTAAATAAAATAAAAATTTCATTGACTCTTACCTAGTATTTCCATCGCAATCAATAAGTTACATAAATTGATTACAATTTAGCATTGTCAAATAAAATAATAATTTTGGGGTTATAAAGTAGTACCAGATGAATTAATTTACCTGTTCATGCAATACGTTCAAAAAATAAAGTAATGTAATTATTTAAAAGATTAGTAAAAAGAAAACCACCATAAACTCAGAGATTAAATAAATTGATTTTATGTAATAAAAATACAAGCATTGCGAAATAAATAATTTTAGGGTTAGTTCGTTTCAAACTGCCAAAAAATTTTTAAAACTTACTTTTTAGAGCTAAAATGAAGTTTAATTAATGGTTTATTTATGTTTTACAAGAAATAATAAACATCCTGATTAAACGAAAAAGCAATTTTACGGGAAACATTTTGCAGTATAAAGAAGAAATATTTATGCAGCTACTATTAATAAAAACAGAGATATAATTTTTTCTTGTCTCGACAAACAATTTTCTGTTTCGTACAAGATAAAAATCTTTAAATTCTTTTTCTTTTGAGAAATTTTTCAAAGCTTGAAAGAAACTTTTTCCTGTTTACACTTAAGTAGCGTTTAAGTGCAAAATATCAAAAAATTATTTATTAGTGAATCATAATCTTATGTTGATTAAGAAATAATTGCTTTCGCTTTTGGTGTAGGAAAAAATATAAGAGTATGTTCTTTTCTAATAAAGAAATAAAAATATTTTTTCACTTATTTCAAACATCACATTGTACTTTTTTTTAAAATTTTCGTAAGCTGAAATTAAATAAGATAGTTCTTAGTAGCTCAATGTTTTTTTTAATTTATTGAAATTAAGTCGCTGTTGCATGGAACATTAAACCTGAAAGGCAATTAAAAGAGAATATCTTAAGCCAAAAAAGAATGATGTAAAAAGTGTTTGAAAAGACTAAAATGTAGAGGATATAAGAAAATTTAAGAGATAAATCGATATTTGAAACGTTGAGTAAGGAAAAACAGTCTTGATTCCTGAAGCATTTTCACGATTATGTCTTGGCTTATAAATTACATTAATGAAAAAAAAATTTATATTCACTAAAAAAAGGTTTTTTAGGATTGCAGAATTCTTTTATTCAAAGATTTAAAGTAATTAACTATTTATATATCTTGTTTAAAATGCTTAATTCTCAGTTAAATTTATTTTTATGAATCTATTTCTGTGAAATAAGTATAATTATCTGTTCCTTTTTCATTTTGAATACAATTTGATTGCTTATATCATCAGTTGTCACAAAAATGTTTAAGCATTCAAAAAAATACTTTTCTACAGAAAAAAAAACTTAAAATGTAACATTTCACATTGTCTCCTCATAGTTAAAACATTATTTGAAATTTTTTTCTAGAATAAAATAAATGCAAAAAATAACTTTTCAACTAAAAATTACATACTTATCAAATACAAATTTAAGTGCAAAACAGGTGCATTCGTCGATTTTCTAATTATTGTAAATTTAAAGTTTACGTCGCTTGCTTTAGTCTTAGAACATACGCAAAAATAAATATCATGGTAAGAGAAATATTTTCCTTTCTTCACAAGTATAAAAATTAATAAATATTTATCTTTAATTCAAAATAATAGATATCTCTAAATAGGAAGTAAACAAGAAAGCGGGTACTTTATTATATCCTTTCAGTCGTTTCGTTTATAGAAATCTTTAAACTATGAAGTATCAGAATTTAAGTTCAGGAAAGCAGAAGTAATTCCATTCGACGAATGCGTGTGTTTTTATACAGAAAAAAAGCAAACATTTATGTCCTGAGGAATTCTAGTTTATCCCCTGATTCATTTGTTTTTATTTGTTTAGTTTAAAAACCTTTTTATTTTAATCATGTTTATGATGATTCTCAGTTGAAAAATATTTCAGTACGCTATTTTTCACTATGGTATTTATTTTAAATCCAAACATGTAATACGATGCAATATTTATGTTAGTTATTGTTAGTTATTAAACTAAATATAAAAAAATGTGAAGTAATTTTATTTTGAAATTTCATAAGAGTCAACAGAAAAGATTTTAAATTGCAAAATTACATTACATTTCATGTTTTAAGTAATTTTGAATCTCCAAAGATGGAACTTGTTCGTATATTTCTAAAAATGCTATTAAATTTACAAAGTGTTCCTATAAAATTATAGTTTGTTTAGCTTTCTAATCCAGTTGGTGATTTCAAGAAAAAAAACAATGGAGGTAATGAATCATACATTACTTAATTATTTTCTGATTTCAACTAAGCTAAAAACAAAAAAAAGTTTTTTTCACATCAGATTTGTTATTTAATATTTTCCTCCTAAAATAGAAAAATGTCAAATTTTCTTAATTCAATAAAAGTTTATTGTGAATAAATCAGTAGAAGATTTTGACGTTTACGCTTTACATGTTCTTACATTTACACATGCACATTCGGAAATAACTACTTCTGTACCCAAGACTAATACCTCACTACTGCACACGCCCGTACATACGTTGTTACTTCTTAAAATCTGTCGCGCATGCGCACTAATTCAGAACAAGTGTACTTGAAAAGAAATGTTTTTGCTTAAAGACTTTAATAACTTGATATTTGTCTATTCTTCTGGTGGTTGCTTAAAACAATCATTACCCCTATGTATGAATTTAATTGTAAAGTATAAGGTCTAACTAAAAGCAAAAGCGTATATTAATTTTTTTAAACTATTAAAGGAAATTGATCAAAAGTTTTAGTGTGAATTGTAAACTACTAAAAGTTTTGAAATATATCGTGTTAAAGATACAGAAATATGTGTCTTTTATTTTTTCCCCCACGAGCAGTTAAAATCTATTTATTTGAAGAAAGTATTTCCACTTATTGCATAAACACAATAAACATTACTTAAGCTTTCTCTGGCTAAAACAATTAAATTTTTATAAAAATTTCATCTTAGAAAGGATATCTAAAGGATATTACCTTATAACAGCATTACGAAATAGATTTTGTTTTATTTTACCACTAAATGTTCGAACGCCATTTTCTATTATTTATATATAACAGTGCAAGATATATTAGATAGCAATATATAAGACAGCAAGCAGTTATCGAAGTTTTTCTGTTTCATCCAAACTAGGGCGTTATTCTACAAGCTGCTCTAGTTTTTCTCACTAAGTACGTAAATAAAAATATCCCCCTCTCACGCAATATTATTCATTTTTATGACTGATAAGTAAAAGTAGGAAACTGTGACTGCTTGTCATATATTCTGAAAAAGTTTCCATCGTTTTAAAAAAAGTTTATCGAAAGTCGTTTTTGTTTTGAATATTTTTTCTTCAGTGCTCCCTACCATATTTGGATAAGAATCTATTCTATTCTTACCTAACTTCCTCAAATGGCTTCTTCGTACCCCACCGTTTTTTGTAGTTTGTTTTGCAAGAACATAATTTATTTTTGCCATGCGGGATTATTTGGCCTCCAGTCGAAATAGCATCCATTGCTTTCATTCTTTAGAGGAGTGCATTGTAGGAAACTCCTCAAGAAGAGAGCCCGTTCTTGTTGTTAATAATGGGTCTGAAAATTGGTTCAGAAGTTCGACAAAATGTCTTGAACGTGAATATATATCTGAATTACCAGAGAGGTTACAAGAAAAATCTATTTGTTGCAAAAATAAGAATAGGAAGCCTTTTCTTTTATGTCTTTTATTGCGTAGTGTTCAAAGTAATAGAAAGTATAGTAATGTTAGTCTAAAAAATGTATGTTTCGGCAGAATTTCTTCCTTAAAACATTTTTTAAAGATTTTGGAAGTTTTTTCATGCACTACTGTTAAAAAAGCAGCTAAAAATGAACTTTTCTGCAAAAAGTACTTCTTGTTATTATTTTTTTTTATAACAAACTACCGATAAAAAAAGCATCTGAGAAATATTCTAGATAAAAATAATGCTTTTGATACATCGTTTTCATGATTCTCATGATATCAAGTGGGCCACAGTGCTAGAATTATTTTTAGAATAATTTTACACAGAGTAATTTTTGTTACAGTAAGAATTGGTTATTTAAAGACAGAATTTTAAGAAGATATATTTTGAAACATAGCCGTCAAAATTGTAAATTATAAAATATTCAAAAAATAATAATTGTTTCAATTATGATCCGGAGATAAATACATAAAATTTGATGTTTTTAATGTCAGTAGCAATTATAATTCTGATGAATGTTATTCGCAAAACATCTTGAACATGCTAATTACTTCTTGCAGATGATATTTTTAAATACAAAATCGTACTACAAAAAAAAAGAACTTTGACTGAATAATTTATTTTTACTACGGACTCATATCTTCTTGAACTATCAAACTTTGAATGTAAAATTTAAACCTAATAATTCAAATAGTTTTCAAGAAATAAACTTTCAAAATATAAATTTCTTAATATTAATGCGAAAAAAAAGAATTTTTATCAAATCTTATAATTTTTGAAACAAATTTTTATAAATAATAATATGGACGAATTTTTTTATGAAGTGTCAAGCAATTTTAAGAGGAATCAATCATTCAGATTAAAAAAATCGTTGAAATTCAAAGGTATACAACATTTTAAACATTCTCAGAGTGCAAAATAGTTCTACAAAGTCTTGGAAAAAATTTTATTCACCTCCAGAAAAAGTAAAAGTTTTTGCTTTTCAAAAATTGCTTCCTACAGTTTTAATTTACTTTTCTGAATGCCTCAAAAACATTCAGAAAATATTTCAAATGGTTTCAAGTGCTATCACGTGGAACAAACATATGTTAATTACTAGATTAATCCGAATGAATATTTGACAGAAAAATATTTAAAAACAATTTGTTAGACAACCAAAGTTTAAAGTTTTTTCCCATTTTAAAAAGTAATGGAGAGCCTTATACATGAGACAAATTTAAATTTTTTTTTTAAAAAAGTTTATTATTCTACTAGGTTAAAATTTTTGTGAGAAATACATTATGTTTGTCTAGAAATATGCGTTATTATTCATATGCATTCTTCATTATGGTCTCTTCCGAAAATAGTTATAAATTGAAGAGACATGGATACTAAATAGTGTTGTAATTATGACTATTGTATGGATAATATCCATTTTGAGTGCCTTTTTTAGACATGCTCTTTCGAATGCATGGATATTTAACTTCATCCACAGTAGGCTAAATGAGTCATAAATGTTTAACCAAAAAAATTTTTTTTTTCATGTTTTCAAATATTGTACAATTTGTAATTAGTAAGTTCAGAGGGAAATGTAATGGTGTTGAAGGCAACATCTTGCTCAAATAACAACAAACATAAATTTTTTAAAATTTTCTTAGGTCTAACAAAGATAGGTAATTTTTTAAAACTTTGGTATTTTATCTTAGAAATAGAATTATTCTAGCTCTTTATTACTTTCTACTGTTTTCAAATTCAAGTACTGAAAGGTTTTATTTATTTCCCAATAAAATTAATTGAAGGAACAACTCAACAACTGGAAACCTAGTTTTTAGCGCATGCTTGGGAAGAAATGAATCTGTCACCTAAACAGCAGTTAGTACCTGTTATAGTTATCAAATGCAAGCAGAATTTTCCTGCTAGATACAAATATTTTCTTTGATCTAGGGTACATGAGGTTAAAGGTAAAACACTCTTCGAAATCAATATCTCTGGGGGTACTGGATTTGAGATCAATCGCTCTCTGATTCAGGTCAAAATTACGATCTGTGGATGTATGAATGGGTCCGCTCTATAAACGGATGCGACGTTTGGTGTGGCAGAAGTCAAATTCTTGGCCATAGATGACGCCACTGAAAATCAAGAAACGCACACTCTGCCTTAAATTTGCTCTGTTTCACCAAGCAGGCTTGCCCGCGTGGCAAGTGGCATTAGAAACTACACAACAACAACACTCGTCGTTTATAATTTTCTATTTAATGGATGATTTATTGCTCTATCTCTACTCAACATTACTCCTCTTCAGAAATATTTAGAAAAGAAGGTTCACTCTGAATAAATTTTGACCAAATGACCAAAGTTGCTTTAAGAAACCTCAGATACGTAAAATTAGTACATATACGAACTTAAAATTGTATTGCTTTTGAATACACATAACTTTCTGTCTATGGATTTGTATTTTTAACTAACATTATAAATGGAATAGCAAGTAGGTATGGTCTCAATAGCTTATTCAGAATATCTGTTGAAAGCTTAGCTCCTTTTGTTATTTTCACATCTTGCGAAATTTGCAATAGTTCCATTACTATATGAATTGCGTTTACTCTCAGACGATTGATTTAATTCAAAAATAGCCTCTATCATACGGATTATGTTAGAAATCATACATATTAGTGTTTAAATACTCTTTTTATACAATAGCTTATAAAAATAGCAGATTATTCTTTCAATGTAACTATACTTTGAGGTTTTCAAACGGTTTAAACCAAATAATTTTAGAGATTCATTAAAAAGGAAAAATTCATTTAACTTTTAATCACAATTTTTAACTAACACTGTTTTAACTAAAACTTTTACAGTTAACAACAGTTTTTATATTTTATGACATGATAGATAATAAAGAATCTTATAATTATATCTTATACTTATTTTCCAGATGACAGGATGAAATACTAAATTAAATTGCAAGATTTATAAATTTCGCAATATATTTTTCGCTATGCATTTTAGCTATATATATATTCGGTATCAAAGAATTGTCTCGGCTGACATAAATTATAGACATGAGAATTTTGAGTTTAAAGGTAATATGTAAGAACTCATTTTTTAAGTAACTGTACATCGTATATTAATATATTAAGAAAATTCATTTTCCTTTAATCATTAATTCCATTTAATATATTTTTAAAGTGAAATATCTTTAATAAAACCCATAAAATATATTAATTACAGCTATCTAAAATTAAACGAAAAACACGCTCCCGAATTTTATTCCATTTGGCTATAATCCAAGTTCTCCACCATCAATGGGTAAATTCTTTCAATTTATACTTTTGATTCCATAGAAGTATACGTAAGAAACGAGATATATTATCCAAACATCTACATTTTATCCGTTTTAGGATCCATTTCGAGAATCAAATGCATTCTAAGATAAGCTGATGGCAAGTTTCATGAGCAGGAAGAAATGATTGCTCTTTTGTAGTATCTGGGAAGAGACTCCCGGGATAAATCTACATCCTTCTTCTTGCACATTGCAGATTTCTGTTCAACCAAACTCTTTTACTTGCGTTATTCCTCTAAGCTCCTTTTTTATTCCTAAGAAAACTCAAATATTTTCCCCATGTTTACCTTATATTTATAATATCATAGCAAAGAGAGAGAGAGAGAGGAAATAGTAAATCTACTTTTCAATTTCACTCTTTATATATAT
>NC_092214.1:22204293-22302602 GCF_043381705.1 Parasteatoda tepidariorum | reverse complement strand
AATTAATTAAGACACAGAGGTTAAGCAAGCATCAAAAGAAAACATTAACACAATAAAAGAAAACAACTTAAAAATTAAGCATTAAAAAGTTGAAATTTAAAGTTGATATTAATGAAGGAACTTAATATAACCATTTGATATATTTGTAATTTTAAATGAATTAAGTTAGTTAATCAGTTGTTAAGAAAAAAAATCAAGAATAAAAATTTGATCATGTTTCTCAGTATGTGCTCAACCTTTCTCAGGATTTTGTAGGAGTTGCCTGACATGGTTTTGGTTTTATCCGACGCCGCCATTTGATAGGCGAGAATCTTGATGCAAGATAGTTTTTAATGATTTAAAATAATAGCTAGAAAAGCGTTCTTAGAAAATAAATCTTCAAGAAACTAAAAAGTACAGAGTTAAATCTGTATAGTTAAAATCAAAACTTTTCTAGTCGAAATTTTTGAAACATTATCGTTGATAAACAAATAACAGACATCTTCACAAATAGCCATCTACCATTCTTCTACTGCAAGTGTCTGCAATTAGTTTCACGTGACTTTACACAAAGGACACAAGTAGTTTATTCACTAGTGCCAAGTTCCGGTTTCATCCATATAACCGGTTTTGTCCAACTCTCCCCCATTTACGAAATATGAGTATTCGTTATAATCCTCATAATGCTTCTACAACAATGCCACGAGATAAACAAAAGCCTCGTTTCAAAACACCTTAATATGACAAATAACAACAATTTACTTAAATACAAAAATACATAGTTTTAAGGGGAAATAAATATATTTTTTGTTGCTATTATTTTACAGGATTTATCCAATCTGCTCGTGGCACGATAAGCTATTACGCTTAGTATAATAAACTACCCTCATTAAATAGCTCATTTAGACATTTTTCAAGTTTTATTATGCCCATATATGTAAATTCAATTCAAAAATGATTAAAAAAAGTAATATCTAATAGAATATTCCTTTTCAAAAGAATCCAAATTTTCAAGAAAGAAATCCTTCACAAAAATTCCATCTATTTTCTCTTATTTTTTCGAACTTAGTCTTTAAGATTGGACGCGCATTAAAAGTCACATACTTGAGCAGATAAGGTTTTAAAAATCTCTCCTTAATTAGCATTCTCAAGAGCTTAGTGAAAAATTTTTCTTGTTTTAAGCACTTGAAAGGCACCCTCACCTGGTGGGGAAATTGGGTGAAGGGGAAGCTGTAAAGAAAAGCGAAAGAGAAACCTGTTCATCGACCGAGCTTTCTTTTCTGCCTTTTCCATAAAAGATTTCTTCCTAGTATATTCTTTGCTTCTGTTACTATAAAACATCAGGGAAGATTCTCAGCAACAGGACCTAGTATTGTGCTATGCTGTAATACTAAGCCATAAGTGTCACCTTCGCTTCTTTTTTTTTCTTTTCACTTTCAACTTAATGATATTGGGTTTCCCCACCCACTAAAGTAATGAAGAGTATATGTGGTATTTCAGGATGCGGATCCCTTAGTTTCTTTCTTTTTAAGGTCTGGATGATATTGTGGTTTGTGTTGTTCATATTTTTGATCAAATGTGTTTGAAATGTTTCTTTTCTTTCGTTTTTTCGTCATTTTGGGATCTGCTAAATTGTCGTTAAAGTTACATTTAGAAACAGACGGCAGAGATGTGTTTCGCTTTATTTATCTTTTTTGTCTTTTCGTATTCATGATTTAGGAAAGTATTTGTGATTATGGATGGCTTTGCTTTCATGCTTTATTTTTTATCCCTGTGTACAATAAATGTCTATAGTATTATGAGGTATATTAATTTATATTTTCTTTACTATTAATAATAAAAAAAATATTTTTCATTAATTAATTCAAGTTACAACTCTGGAAATTCTCTGTAAACTCTAGTTACAACTAAGTTAGAAAAAACGTTAAATGAAAATAAAGTGATTAAACACAAATTTTAACATCTTCGTTTGATCTCTGTTAAAGTTTCATTATTTAATCGTCGTATTAACTTCGAAAAACATTTGGTTGAAAATGTAGTGTTGCTGTAGAAAGTAAGAATGGTATATCCAAAGCAAATATTGCATGCTTTTCCAGACATCCAGATTCGACAAAGGGACACTTCTTAATGCCTACAAAATTTGTGCTGCAAAATATCCATGAAAATCGAACTATATGTGAAGGGCTTGGTGCAATAAATTGATTTAAAATTTTTACAAAGGTGGCAGTTTTACATTAAAATGTTACTTAGTATTATTTTCACGTAGTTATTTTGCCAGTTTTCTAGATAGCCTCCACACGGAGAAAAAAGTCTGGTTAATTACGGTACAGTATAGTAATGTTATTAATGGTAAAAAACATAATTTTGCTAATAAAATCAAAAATGTACGGTATTTGAACAATTCGTTCGCTAATTTTTCCTTGCATATGGTATCGATTTACTGGAAATTCTGGTTTTTAAAATTGAAGTTCTTATTACCACACTTTTAGCAAAAAAAAACAAAACTGAAAAATAAATTGAACCGAGTAAATGGTTTTTATGCCATGTTCTAAGGTATCCTGATAAAATTACCAAGTTTTACCACATTTACCAAATTTTATCATGTAATGTAAAACCACATTTTGTTGTTAATTTTATCAAAATCATTACCAAAGCAAAGATGAGCTTTTTGGTATTCACATAGACACAGAAACGCGATCAATTTTTTACCATATTCTGGTAGTTTTAACCATGTTTTTTCCTTCAGTGCAGTATTGTAAGTAAAGATATATGAATAAACTTGTGCACAAAAAAGCATTATTTTTAATGAAAATTAAAGCAAAGACGTTAGAAGGACCAGAGAGCAAGTTATATTTTCTATAGTCTTCACGTCATAAGCGCCTTTGTCCGCCATTGTATTCAACCATACTCCCATTAAGAGGAGGGTCTCCTGTTGAATATATTCTTCTAGTAAACAACTAGGATTGGCGATTTATTTTCAGGATTGAGTGAAATGAGACTGCTCTCTAGGAATTCTCAGTTGTAGCTGTTCCCTTTCGTCATTAAGGTGTACCACAGGGACTTGAGGCCAACCACCACTGTCTTGCAATGTCATCAATCACATGTAAGTCCCCAACGCTTAAGTGTTCCCATTAAAACTAGGCTGGATTATAAGTGGGATCTTAACAAGACAAATGAAAAAGATCAGAAGGATTCTTTTGTGATGTTTGCGTAAACGACGGAAAAACCATTTTAGTAACAATTCATTCATCACAATTTATTTTCTTTACTTAGATTATTTGTATGCCATGATCCCGACCGTATATATAACTTAATAACATTATAGAAAATACATAAATTGTTTGTTTATTTAGAAAACTAAACTCATCTTAAATAGTAATTATTTTTATATGCTCTGTTTAAACGTAATTATATGTTGAAACAGATAACGTAACTTATTTATTCAAGATCAAGATAAAGTGAAATTTAATAAATTTAAATTCAGTGAAAGAGAGATTTAGTTTACATAAGTATTTTTAATTGATCTTATTATTTGGGTAATTCATTTTTATTCTTATTTTTATAATTTAACAGCACTGTAAGAAAACATGTAGTTATTAGTGCGATTTTTATTAAAAAAACTGAACTAATATTAATTGCTTTGTTGTGTATAAGTCTGTTTAAAAGTTCTGTGTAAAAAAATGAAAAAAATTTCTTTAAAATCAGGATAGATAGTTTCAAAAAGTTAAAAAAATTATAAATTTAGTAAAATATTTAATAATGTTTTTGAGAAATTTAAAAAAAAAATAATTTTCGATGTATGTTTTTTTAATTTTTATTTTTCTTAGGTATTTTGCATATATAGTTTAATAGTATAATAACCTTAATTTATTTGCATATTTAGTCACTCTCAGTGTAAAAATTATCTTTCCTTTAGGAGTGGTTGATAACACATTTTCAAAAAGGTTTTTTTATCCATCCATTTGTATTTTGTATTTCTTAAGTTTATCTCTATTTGATAAGTTGACTTATGCCTTTTGAGATAAAAATTATACTCAAAATTTTAGCTGCCCTTGATGTTCAACAAGTTTTGACTTCGGACATAATGTACATAACTTATTTGCTCTAAGGAAGGAATAATTGCATTAGTCAGTTAATGATAAATAAAATCAAAATTTTTAAGACTAACCAAGATGCCTAACTAAACTTTAGTTATTTAGTTAGTTAAACTTTTGCATATTTAGTTCATAAATTTCAAAAATTATGGAAATTAGTTTGAAAAGTTTAAAAACAATAAATGTAATTGAAATGGCAAACTGCAAAGAGGGAAAAGATAAAGTTTAGTCAATATAACAAAAGGGACTAAAATTAGTTCGAAATATACAAAAAAATACGAGAAAAATATTTAAAGGATGAATAATTCTTACCATAGTAGGAGAGAAAAAGGATGGATAAATCAGATGCCAGACATTGATCCAAATGTTCCTTCTGCATATATATATTATACCTTTGCTTCATGTAATGCATTTTTAAATCAGTGTTAGCTTTGTTCTAGTATGATATTATGTGAATAACGAAACTTGTATTACTTTGTATTACTATATAACGTGCAACAATAATTCTTTAATATAATTACGTCCCGCAGTGGACTGATCGTTAAGACACGGTTCCCAGCAGATCACCGAAGTCAAGCATCACTGGCTGCAGTCAGTGTGCAGGTGGGTGACCACTTGCATTAGTCTGCGTAGGGACCGAGGGTGTGCGGTATTGGTCCTCGTTAAGCTGTTCTACCGTAAAGTGCTCGACTTCGCGTGCAGGTTGTCGGGCTACTGAAGTGGGGGTGCCATCCCCTCTGCAGAGGATCAAAATTGTGATGGCATGTCTTCGGATCATCCTCAGGGATGTTTCCCAGACCGTCGCCAATAGCCCATTGTGCGACGTAAATGAACTACAACTTTAATATAATTACTGTTTAAAAACGTACATTTTCAACAAACAGTTTTTTTTTGCCGAAGCATAATTTTTTTAAAAATTTCATTTCTTTGTTTCTGTTTTATATCGTACATTATGTTTTTTTTCCTGGTATTATTTATCAAATTTGTCTGAGGATTTCAATATAAGTTTCAAATAGAAATAGGATATAAATGATAAGATTTTTTGTTGACTTATACATTAATTCTATTGGTAAGAAATATACAATAAAAAATGTAATTACTTATACCTTTTTTTTTACTTTGAAAAGAGTGGGAGCAAAGTAATTTTTATATTAACCGTGGAACTAAAGTACGAAATATAGCACCAAACAACAATGAATGATTTGAGAAAGGTTTAAACCAAAATGATGATTTTCTTCTATTCATTTGTGAATGAAATTTCAATCCTTTTGTAAGCAAATCATTCTTATTACATCCTATGTAAATATTTATTTAAGGTTTTTTTTCTTTGATACCGAAGCATATTAATTGGTTTCTGGAATAGAATAAACTTATTTTCATTGCATTTCAAAGAAGTTGCTGATATTAGGAGATTACAAAATTTATGCCTCGAGCTGTTTTCGTAACAAAAGAAAGTAGTCATTTGAATTTTATCTGATGTTAAAATTAAAGATAACATTTGTTTCTGTGTTATTTATTTAAGAGTATAGATTCTTAAAAAGGTCTTTTCTGTGTATGTAGAGTAAATTATTTAAAACTCAGCAATTAATGGGAAGCGCTTTAAATTAGAAAACTCATTTTAGATATAAAAAAAATTATCAAATACAATGCACGAAGGTATGAACATAATACTGGTAAAGCGTGGTGTGAAAATGCTTTTTTTTCGATATATTTAGTCTTTAAAAGAAATTGATTAAAACGTCAAGAAAATTGCTCTACAAAAATAAGCAAAAAAGCAATTAATTATTGCCAGTTATTTTTATTTTGTTCCTGCCCTTTTTGTTCTGCAACAGTGTACCAATTTTTTTATATACAGATTTTCTGAAATTATGTGAACTTGTTCAGCAATATACATCGTGTTAGGAACAACAAGGGAAAATGTTAATTTCTCTCATCAATAAAAGGAATCAGTTTTTTGCACACAATTAAAAAAAGGTAATGCTATGTAAAAAAAAATATCTGAAGATAATTTTGTGTAAAAAATTATATTTATTTAAATATTTCTTTATTATTTAATTTATATAATTGTTTATATGCAAGGCAAATGGGCTTAGTCATAAATGTACAGAAATCAAAAAAATGTTTTTCTCAATAAACAGAGTCCCAGACCCATAGCTTGAAATAAATTCTTATAGATTTGAAACAGTAAGGAGTTCTACTTACTTTGGATCCATTATTACTATTGACAACAGAATTACTCCTGAAATAAAAAACCGACTTTATCTGGCAAATAGGGCTGTCTAAGGGCTGAAAAGATTTATTAAATCTAGGTTTCTTTCTAGAAAAACAAAGTTCTTAATCTACAAAACTCTTGTCCGGCCAGTCTTGACATACGCTTCTGAGGCTTGGACAATGACAGAACAGGAGGAAATTTGTATCGCAACATTTGAGAGAAAGATTTTGCGGAGTATACTTGGTGGTGTAAATGAAAACAATAACTGGAGAAGAAGATTTAACTTTGAACTGTGCAAGATTTTTAAACAACCTGATATTATTAAATACATAAAAATAAATAGAATGAATTGGATGACCCAAGTGATTTGAATGAGTGATGACAATTCAATAAAAACGATACTGCTTTTTAGATCCACTGGGACAAGAAAGCGCGGTAGGTAGTTTTTTCTTCACGTTTTTGAAACCATGCCAGTTGTAAATGGTAAGAAAATATGGTATAATTTAATATGCATGGTTTTCTTAACCATACTAGTTGTAGACGATTACAAAACCGTAGAGTGAAACGAAGTGTTTTACCGTAAACTTTATGGTCAATTAGTTAGACATCAGCCGATTATTTAACCGCAATTTTAGAATGAAAATTCTAACAGTATATGACTACAAGTCCACCATTTCACATCTCTTACGATAGGTGAAACAACCAGATAAACTAATCAAATCATATTCCACGGTTCATTTGATAAAATGCAACTCAACCACAACCTAACTCCATCGCCCATTACCTTGGGAAAAGCCTATCTCTAGTTAAATTTATTTTTTACTCTTTTAAAATCATGCAAATTGCAAATGGTTAAAAACCGTATTTTTTTGTATTCGTGGTTTTTAAATCATACTAGTTGTTAACGGTTTCAAAACCGTAAAGGTAAAAATTGTTTTTAATTACATACTTTACGTTTAATCAGATAGACAGACTGATGCCGGTTATTTTGCTGTAATTTTAGAATAACAATTCTAACAATGTACGTAATTTCAATTCTTTAAATCCAAAATCAAATAGGAATTGGTTAAAAAGTTGCAGGTTAAAAAAGTTACCGAAAATATCCAAGAAGTGAAATTATCCTCAAGTATCCAAAATTCTGTTCTTGTACCTAAATTATTGAGACAATATTTTTCAAATAGTTCTCCCGCCCCCCATATTTTGAGGATCAAGAATTCAAATCCATCATTAAAAAGAAAGTACGTTGTAGCGAACCTACATTCTATTCTCAAGTAGTGATTGAATTCTAGTATGTGAAATTTGAATAAAAAAATATTAAGTTGCCCCTTTTTTTATTACTAGATATACATTTCGAAATTATATTACATCCTGAGTTCGAAAATTTTTATGGAAATCTCAGAAATTAAAATTCGAATGTTTCGTGTTCTATGCTGCTGAAATCAATTAAAGGGGTGGTTGTGAGAGTGAAATAGATCGAGATTAGCAGAAGTGTTTCAAAGAGTTTGCTTAGGCCAATTTAAGGACTTTCGGTTTATTCTTTTGCTTTCTAATTAATTACTAAACCTCACGCAATTCTTCGCTATTGTTTAATGCTGATGAAAGTCAGCTAACCTACCTTTTGACTGAATCTAGTTAAGCATGAATTCTAGCCATGTACCTTATTCAAGCGAAAATTAAATTTCATTCTATTCACCTTAAGAAAGTTAATTAGGTTGTGTAATGTTTTTATGTAATTATGCTTTCTTTTGGTGCCTGAAATTTTCAAAAATGATTAGATTAAAAAAGGAAAACATTAACAGAGAAAATTAATTATTTCATGCAAGCAAGAATGTGAATCAGCCATTTAAGCCTTTCGATTTTATTCAATATGTAAAGAATGTTTTTTTCTCCGAACTAATGTGACTTTTTGTTATGAATTTAATTAGGTTTGATTGATTAGTTTCATAATAGAGCTGACTGTGCTACCGTTTCATTTGGATTTAAAGTCAAACAAATATGTAATAATTGTTTCTATCTATGAGTTTTTATATTACTAGATAACATTTTGATGCTGTAATATATTTAAATTTAAAACGCGTTGTTATTGTTAAAAAGAAATAAGTCGATGAAATAAATATGTAACATTTAAAAATGAAGTTATCTTCCAAAAGTATGCAAATAGCGTGTTTTTAAAACAGCATTTTATCTTATAATCATGGGTTCTGAATCTTTTCATTCAGTGTTTTTAGAAATATAAATAGGCTATTGACAAATATAAGTTTAACATGCTTGTTAAGTCATATATTTTCCAGTAAGCATTTTTGTCCTGTATTAGAAAAACTCTTTCTGATAAAATGAAATTTTGATAAATTTTGAAAATATCATAATATAATTTTCTTTTCTTTTTAAAGAGAAAGAAAGACAGCGTCATTTATTTTTTATTCCTTTGAAAAGAATATTTTATTGCTTTTTTTTAGTCATTTTATACAATTATTTGATATCTCAGAAATAATCAGGACTTAATTTTCTTAATAGCTATGAGTTATTAAACGTTTAGGAATTTCATAACTTTGCACGGGTACATCAGAAAAATTTCCAATCAAATAAGGTTATTAAATTTCGTAAAAATTTTAAAAACGTTTGAAATTTAATGAACCAAAAAATTTATAATATACTTTTTTTGAAAGGATTTAAAAAAAAGCAAAAGTAGTTGTTCTTCTTAATTAAAATGCGTTTTGGAGTTTTTAAGAATACTGTTCTTGAACTTTCAGTAGACAGTATGTAATGTATTAAAAATACTTGCAAAAATAAAAGCAATAACATTAACTTAGCATTTTATAAATTGTTATAAAATGCAAATTCAATAAATTGCTATTTAATTTGATGTATTTAAAGGTTAACATTAAACAATCAGTTCTTCTCTTTTTTGCAATTTTAAGGAAAAATATCAGAAAGAGAAAGAAAGAAAGCATGCATCAATTTTTAAATTTTAGTTTCTTTAAAGAAAGCAGTAAGTATAGAGAACGTTCTTCTAATTATTTGAATATAGTGCTAGCTCATAGTGCTAGCTATATCTAGTTGATTCATATTTTGAAGAGATTTCTTGACTTTGGTATAAACAATGGAGATTTCTCTGGTTTTTCTTTTTATATGAAGCAATTATTTGTCAGTTTTTCTTGAAAAGTTCTCCATGAAGATTTTTTATAAAAATTCTCTTCATTCCACTCTATGAGTTCGCTTGCCATTTGGGTTGTGTTCTAATGATGCTATTCTAGAAACTAAACTCAGCGGCGCGACAGTCCATAGCGGGCCAAGGCCTACTGCGCCCATCTCAGTTTTTTTGACCATTGGGCTCTGGGGTGCAGGAGCAGATGTTCCGGGTAGGTGGTCAGCCGAACGCGAAACCCCCAGTGTTTAGTTCCCAAGTATGCTTAGTGCTCATTAATCGACCCACTTAAGGGATGGAAGGCTGAGTCAACCTTGCCCGGCCCGAGGATCGAACCCAGGACCTGTGGCATGGAAACGCGAAGAACTACCACTCAGCCACCGGGCGTCATGATGCTATTCTATTAACTCAATTATTCATAATTTTTTATTTTTATAAATTATTAAACTTATAAATAGTATTACTTAATACTTTATTTTTTGTATTTAAATTATTTATTGACATTGATATAAATGAATTTATATAAACAGCCATTTTCTGTTATAGAAAATATTGAAATTTTATGAAGGGATATTAGTTTGGCTCTTTAGTTTTGCTAAGTACTTTTTTTTAAAGAAACTTTAATTAAATAACGATTTCAAATTTATTTTCGATTTTTATTTTCAACGATTTTAAATTTATTTACCATTTTGAAATTTAAAAGGATTATTAGAGCTTATTTAAAATATTCTCACACATTTTCGTTGAAAACTATTTGTTAAACCTGTTACACGTTGCTGATATTCCAAAATTAGTTTAGTCTACGAAGTAATTAAGGAAAAGAGACATTTTGATAAATTGGTTTAGAAAAATTAATTGCAAGTTCCAACTATTCAGTTAACTGTTGCATAATTATAGAAAACGTTTGAGTTTTCTTAATAAGACTGCCTTAGGAACTTGAAAACCAAATTAATTTATTCCATTACTCATTGGTGTGCTGATTCAATTCCTTTCGACGATGTCTCTTCAATTAATGATTTTGATAAAATTAAATACTTTTAGAGAAACTAAAATTTGCAATATATTGTAGTTTAAAGATTATATACAATTAAAAATTTTAGAACTTTTAACATTTTCAATGCTGAAAATGGTAGAAGAATTTACTTAAAATTTATTTTGAAATTGGTTACAGGTAATAGTTTTGAAGAATAATTGAATAATTTAGAATTAATTAAATAAATGATGAAAAGTTTGCCAGAGAGAGTATTGCAATGGTGTTATAAGCATTAAATATTTCTTGGCTTTTAAAATTTCTTTAATTTCAAAAATTTTATTTTTTATCATTCTTATTAATGCTCTAATTAAATTAAATTAATTAATTTTTGTCATATTTCATAAAACGCAAGTATAAATAAATTTATTGTTAGCTAAACAATGTAATGACTAACTTTATAATTCAATACAAGTGTATAACTTATAAATTCAGTTTTGCGGCTATTCGAAAATCAATAAACTTTTTTTTTTTAAAATACTTCATTCCTCTAAGTCCAAAAAGCTGGGTTTTATTAAATTCTAACCATCTTTCTGTGACAAAGTTTTAGGCATATTATTTAAAATGCAATATTAATAACGTGGGGTAGGCTTTAGTTTTGGCTATATTATCCATTGATAACTCATTAAATTATGAATCTCTTCCCATGCCACTTAGAGTCCGTTAGCAACTATGCATTTGCTTGGAAATTCTTGGCGTTAGGACAAGGTTCTTTTTTTGTATGTCAGATGGCCCCTCACACCACTTGTTAAAAGTGCTGCAAAACTGTTAGATAAAATCGATGCCTAAAAAGAAACTTATTCTCTGTATGGAGGATTTTTCATTTTGTTAATATTTTATTTTGCTAATATTTTTTTCGAAGTTTCAAAATGTGGCCATATTTGTAAAGTCTAAAAATATTTGCTTTACAAAGCAAGATGTTTCTCTTTATTTGATCCTATCTCAGCAGTATCTCTATTTTAATACATCATCGATGTAAAGCAATTTTCACTATACCAATCGGTTTGATAAGCATAATCATATCACAGTTAATTATCCTCGAGTATTCACATTATGATGCTATTTTGTATGCAAAATACAAATAAAATTTTATTTTATTTAAAAGTTCAAGTGATATTATTAAAATAATAAGTGATAAAATAATTTTAAGTAGATGCACGGTGCACAAAATCATAAAGTGAACTTGAATAACTTTTGATCAAATAATCGGATCTTCCCGTTCTAGTACTCAATCTCAATGGTTCGAAGACCTAACCTTACATATGCTAAAATAGTTCGAACTATGTTTTAAGTTAGAAAATCAGTCACAAAAATGTATTTTCACTGACTGTATTCACACAATATCTCATAGAAAAGAGAAGGCCTCAGCACGTGTTTTCATAAACAAGAAATTTGATCCTTTAGTAATCCAAACGTAATGACATCTTTCGTATCTACCACCACTGCGCAGCTTATTAGTAGCCCGAACGTAGGGACATCTCTCTTATTTTTCACCCACTGCGCAGTTTATGTTCGTTACGTTGGACTACTAAATTGATCCATGCTAAGGCTTTCTGACATAGTCTGACTGAGATCGAAACTACTTCGCGATCCAATAATGGCTGTTAAGCGTTAAAACCCTGAAAAAATAAAGTAAAGTAATTGAATTTGAGTGAGAGGAATGAGTATATGTTTCTGAATTCGAACGCGTTTTGAAATACTGAATGAACTGTTATGTTGTTCAATGTTCTGGAGCATGCTGAATCATAATATCGTTCTTTTTCAGGCAACTTTAATGTGGTGCTAAGGGGAGCCATATTATCTTCTTAAACTTGATGAAATGATATTATGGTTTAACTTAAAGAGTTGAACATGGTTCACTTCAACATCTTAGGCTAGCAGTATATTTGTTCCAAGTTATGATTAAACCCTTGATATGGCTATTTTTTCTAGTAATGTCAAAATATTTTTGGGCTTGAGATTTATCTATAAGAAGAAATTCATTTAGTTTATTACTGAAAATAAACTGGATTTTCAGATGAATTTTTTTGGTGGATAGGTGGGTGGGATTTTCAAAAAATTATCTGTGTTTATGAAATGTTCTGTGTTATAAAATGTTCTGTCTATGAAATGTTCTGTGTTTCTGTGTTATGAATTCTGTGTTTATAAATACAAATAAACTCGATGAGAAATTTTCAACAGACACATAAGGCACAAGAGAAAATTGCTTCTTGGTATTGGACTTTTCTCCTAAGTATTGGAAAATTGCTCCCTCTAGACCTTAAAGAACCATTGCAGTTATCATGTAATTTTTTCGTTTTACTTCCTCAGGTTATTATGAGCAGATCACCATGAGAAATCATAGAAAAAAAATATCTTCCTATCTAAGTTAATAAATTGTTGAAATTGGTGAGAAGTAAGCTTTCCGTGTCTCTATTAAAGTGCTCAGGTACCAAGTTCATGGTTCAACCGATTTTTCTTTAAGTTTAGCGATCATTGCTAGACATTCCGCAAAATAAATGAATTATTGTTTACATATTTGATTTGAATTTTATTACATGTTGTAATCAACCGTTAATATAGTTTCAGGCTAAACTGAAATCAAGATTAAATTAAAAAAACTGTTAATTAAGCTTTAATTAGTAACTAGTCAAGTTAAAAAGTTAACCAAAATTAAGTAGGTATTTTTGAAAGTAATCTGCAAAACCATGAATGCTATTTTGAAACAAAGCAATATGTCCAATCACTTTTGACTAAGTAAAAATTTCCGATAAGTGCTTTTTTCCCTCTCTTATTTGTTCTTTTTCCGTGATTTGTTTCAACAGCATAAAAATATCCGTAGGCTAAGAAACAACCTATAAGTTATAGGGAAAAAATTCCTCTGCTACATCCAACTTTTAACAGTAAATCGGTCTTCCGTGTCATCTTTAGAAATGCTTTTCTGTAGAAATGTTATGTTCTAGGAATGAAAAATATTCTGAATTCTTTTATGTTCTTTTCTCCTCATACGACCGCCCAATGTTTACTTGGATATGGAGTGCTTGGGAAACTCCACCTATTTTTAGGGGTCTTCATTTTAGAAATACCAAAAAGTTCTTTAAGATGCCCACAGCAGATGTGACCAAGATTTTAGAATGACATAAACCAGAATCTGTTTTCTGTATTAGGGCCATTTATGTGTTAAGAAAAAAAATACTCCAGAGCTTTTGAAGTGCATGTGAAATATTTTTTTTCAAAATTTTTTACTTTGATTTTAAAATTTAGTTGATCTTTGTTTTTTATTTAAATAAATTGGCAACAGTGTTTGTCTGGTTAGTGTTTTTTTGTACCTTAATTTATCGTGTCTTGCACACACGTGCCTTATACACCTGTTCCCGTTCTAGTAATAATAGTAGTTTTGTAAATTCAGACCAAACCTAAATAAGGATAATTAAGGCATGGCTTTGACTTCTTCTTTCTATTATATACATTTATACTCACTATAATCTCCAACTTAATCTATATTTTAGAAAAAAGTCTTTTTATTTTATATCAATGTTTTAAAATAAAAAGCGATGCGTACTTCAACTATTTTCTATTTCTAATCAAATTTAATCGAAATTTTGACTGAGGGAAAAAAAAGATCAGGGGGAAAATATTTCAAAGCTTTGTAATGAGAATACAGCGAGTACATAAAAAAATATGAGTTTTAATTCATTATAGTATCAATAAAATGTGCTTGCGTGCTAGAATGGAAGAGAAAATTTTAGCATTTCCATTTTAGTTGCTTAATACTTTTTTATGGTCTTTTTTATTTTTTTGTAGAAGTTACCGTTACAGAAGTGAATTAGGTTTTTTTCCAACTTCGCGATGACTAAAATAAATTTATTAAGTAACATAATGGTGCACCTTCGCAGTGGCATCAATTTGTACAACAATAATTAGCTGTCATCAAGAATCTGTTGAATTGGTCGCCATGTACAAGATGACTTAGCTTTTATCTTTAGATCTCTAGATATTAACTTGTGAGATTCTTTGAATTAGATTTTTGTGAAGAAGCGAGGATACGTGTCTCCTATGCCTATTAGCCTGTTCAAATTCAAACATAGCTCTATTGAAGCTGGTTTATAATTAGTTATAGTTATATAACTATATTTATTGGTTTCATCCCAATGAAAACATCCGATTATTTAAAAGAAATAGTTTTTTTATTTAAATAAAAACAAAATTAATCTTCCAATGCAGAATTGTTACTGTAACACAATGTTCAATGAGCAAGAAATTTATTTGTCATTAACAAGATGTAAATTAATAAACAATTTCAAATAAATTTTAAAATTTGCCTATTTAACTTGTTTATTTAACCAAAATAAGCTAAAAAAATGTATAAACTATTTTATTTTATAATGTTAATTCAATGTGTCAAATGTGTTTTGTTACAAAATAAAAAACTCTCCCAAACATCAAAATGTGCTCTCGTGTTTTCTTCAAAATCAAAATTTATGATTCATTTTCAATCATAGTAAATTGAGCATCGCTCTAAAAGTAGAAAGTTATTATTTTTGGTCTTAAAGAAAATGAGGGCAAGTCTGAAATTCCAAAATCTGAATCTGCATGTGGTTTTGTCGTTTATATTCAGGTTCTAACCAATTTCTTCTGCATGTATTCTTTCCCTGCATAGTAATCATAAAATCTCCTGCCGTGAGAAAAATCCCCGTATCCTGCCGTCAGCTGCTAGGAAAGTAAGCAAGCTTCTAACATATTTTACTTCTTACATTTGCGCTATATTGCTTCATGAATTTAATAACTTTTCCAAGTTTCTTTTTATAATGAAATGTTTGCCCGAATTTCTTTTCCATTATCCATTCGACGGTACCTTGTATGATTCCATATATCTCAGAGAGTAATTAACTATTTACTTCATGCGAGATGACACTTCATTCAGTTTTTGGAGATGTTTGCCCAAAGAATATTAATTTTTCTTAAGAATAGTAAATTGCATGTTTCAGGCACCAACTCTTTTCAAAGAGAGTACAAACTGGTAGCATTTAAAAATTGCTGAAATAATCTTTTAAGGACTAAATGTCTTATAGTTACTAATTTTTTATTCTAAGACTTTTTTAGAGCAGTGTTTTTTTCTAGTATTATATTTTTGCAAAATTGTGATCCTACACTGAGAAAAAACGTATAAAAACTACCAGAATAGGGTAACTTTAACCATATTTTGGGCTCTATGGAAACATTAATTATTAATTTTTCTTAAGAATAGTAAATTGCATGTTTCAGGCACCAACTCTTTTAAAAGAGAGTACCAACTGGTAGCATTTAAAAATTGCTGAAATAATCTTTTAAGGACTAAATGTCTTATAGTTACTCATTTTTTATTCTAAGAATTTTTTAGAGCAGTGTTTTTTTCTAGTATTATATTTTTGTAAAATTGTGATCCTACACTGAGAAAAAACGTATAAAAACTACCAAAATAGGGTAACTTTATCCGTATTTTGGGCTCTATGGAAGCACCAAAAACTCGATATTTTTTACCGAAGTACTTTGGTAATGTTTTTGGTAAAATGAACAATAAAATATTTCTTTTTATTAAGTATTAAAATTTGGTGGGTGAGACAAAATTTATTAATTGTATCATAATACCCTATAGCAGCAGTTACCAAGTTTTTTTGGCATTTGAACCCTAATTGAATTTATATTCTTTCAGTGAAGCCCCAACTTCAAAGATAAAGTAAAAAAGATTATTTGGAACGTATTTACCAATAAAAGACTATTTTTTTTTGCAAAAAAATGGAATGAACTTTTTTATCATTTAATCATTAAAAATCTTAATAATCCTAATTATTTTTATCATTAATAATCTTAAGTCAATTTTTATGTTTGACAGTTAAATTCGAAGTCACGAGGTGTAATGTATGCTTGTTGCTGAAAAAGAATAAAATTAGTAGAAATAAGGCATACTTTTAAACAAAAACTGAAACAAATTACTGTAAACGTTGAAGATCGTTAGGAAAATTCATTGCTTTATTAACATTGTGCAATATTTGATCAGAAAGAGAGAACAAACTGATAGTGATTAAACCATTGAAAATATTTTTTACGAATAAAATTTTTTTTCTACTTTAAAACTTTTTATTTGCATTTTTACTAAAAAAAATCTATTTTATTTAAATTGTTATTTATTGGAGTTATTGCCAAAGAAAATTACTTTTTCTTGGAGAATAGTAAGATGCATGTTTCCGGTACTAACTATTTCAAAAAAGTACCAAATGGTAGAAATTAAAAAGCACTGAAATAATCTTTTAACAATTAAGAATCTAATTTCTTACTGTTTCTGGCTTCATTTTATAACTTTCTATAATAGGAATCGTTTAATACTAAGAAAGAACTTGTACAAAATTAAATTTTCAAGGAATAATTAGTATACATTTCCATCTGAGATTTAATTCAAATTATTGTTATTCGATGATTAAAAGTTGCACTGATTAGGGCATCGAATATCCATGAGTTACAAGTAATGACTACGAGACATAATTTAGATTAAGAAAAAATAATAATTCAAAGCAAGAGTAATGTTTAACAGATAATTAAAAATATTCTATTCAGTTCTTTTTCAGTAAATGTAAAATTGTTTGTGTTGTAACTTATTTTTCATTAAACGTAAAATTAAACTTGTTGAAATATTAGTTAAAGGGATATTGCTCCCAGGAGCAAGTATAAATCATGTTTTAATTTTTTTTTTGTAATTTAATGGGATGTATCAAAATTATGAAAAAAAAATTTTGATTATACCAAGTATAAAATTACTTTTTCGGTTCGCTTTTTAAGTTAAAATAGTGGAAACGTTAATATCCCCAACAAAAGAAAGCACCTTAATATATGTTGAATCAATGATCTAATTTTCAGTTGAATGTGAGATCAGTATTCGTAAACAGCCTTGCAAAATCATTAAAGGGTTTCAATTACCATTTAAACATTTCGTCTCTAAAATAAACACTTTTAAGATTTCTTATAGGAATTAAATAACAAATCTATTGCAAAGAATATGATACATTTTTAACTTCTATTATAATATTGCTAAACTTTGGGTATTTCTGCAACAAGAAACCCTTTTTGAGACCTTAATTTTCCTTTAACTCAATTTTAGAAATTAAGGTTTGTGTTGAAACTTTCCTTCATTGAAATTTAATGCACTTCTAAAGTGATAAACTTTTTTATGGTATGCATTTCTTGAACTAGATTATAGTTAACTTTTAATTAAAACAAGGTTAGCATGCTAACAAGATGGAACAAGTTCGAACTAGTATTACTACGGTGAACCGAATTTCTTGATCACATTCAATTTAATTGCATTTTTTGTGCAAAAATTCAAAATATTTCTATAATTTTCCAAAGTAATAGTATTAGAAACTCATTTTGTTATAAGTACCTGATTTTTCCGATCAATGGGATGCCATCCACTAAAATAAGTAATGCTTATTACATACAATATTTGTTGAAAAATTAAACGAAAGAAATTTTAAACTGTGTTGGAGTTCTTTGAGAACTATACCGTATATAACTAATGCAAAATTAGTGCAGAAAAATTAAGGCGCCTAAATCCCCTTTGGGAAATCGAAGAAAATTTGATTCCCCGGAATTACTACTAAGTAGGTGTCTATGAATCAGTTTTCTATAAAATATGAAATACAAAAATATAAATATGAAAATTTTGTAACTTTTACGCATGAAAAAAGGTAATACAAAACCATTTTGATTATAGCATTTAAAGCTGATATGAAACATAAATCTTCTTTAGCTCTTTCTTAAAACACCATTTACTATAGAAACCACTACACTTTTTGTAAATAACGAACTCTCCTTCATCAGGTAATTAACATAATTATTTGCTGGTTTTAATTGCCTTATTGTATTAATTTCTTAAAACACCATTTACAATAGAAACCACTACACTTTTTGTAAATAACGAACTCTTTTTCATCAGGTAATTAACATAGTTATTTGCTGGTTTTAATTGCCTTATTGTCTTAAGTATCTGCTGAAGAAGAATTTCTCATTCTTTCCGAAATGCATAATGGTTTTATTCTGTAAAACTTGCTTTAAGAAGTTGTTTCAAATATTAATAAAAGAATTTTGTTTATTGTAAAAAAAATAAATAAATAAATAAATAAATAAAAATACTTACATACAAAAAAAGTATACATGTATATATGTATACATCCATATATGTACTTAATAATAATCTTACATCAAGTATAGTACTTTTCTTAACGTTATAAAATTCTTTACTTTCCAACCTCTAAAGAACCCATTCGGGGAAATTACGCGTAATCTTCACAATAATGATTTTCACTTTAAACACCTATTTTCTTCTCTCATTTCATCAGCGGGAAGATTCAACAGTTCTTGAAATTTCTCACTCAGATTTCCTGTTATATTCCACAGAATGTTTCAATCTGGCTATCTTCGTTGGAAACAGTAGAGGCAGATTAATGGCAGGAGGGTTAAGATCTAGTTGTCCAGTAGGTGCCTTCGACTTGTGATTTAGTGTCTGTCTAGAAAGGATGCTTACTTGCAGAAGGCGAAGATTAAGGGTCCGGACATCTGAACTGTTAATGGGGAAGGATTTGAAAAGCTTACTTCTGAGGCAGGCTTCCATTCTTGGCTCTTTGCCCAAAATCCTTCTCATCACATAAGCCACAATATAATTGGCCGTGGTAGAAGTTTTCACACCATGAAAATAATTATCTTAATACGTCGCATAAGCAGAGTGTAAAATTGAAATGCATATGAGTAAAATTGCGATGTTAAGCAATGTTTGTGGATGAGTTAATTGGAGATTAAGCAGTCTTATTCACAGTTTTGGTATTAGGTTGTCATAGATTTAATTGTAAATTTATGCTATATTAAGTAAAATAGCATTGGTTTAAATCTTGCGGTATTTGAGTGTCACTAGAAAATTATTTAAAGGTTTATTAAAATACCCAACTTGTTGACTTTCAATTTACCTTCTTTTAAGTAGATCGAACGAGTTGAATTTATAATTAATCATCTAGCAAATACGTTTTAAAATTGGTATTAGTTTTTAAGCTTTTCAATGTAGTATGTGCTATTCTTGAATAATGCGTCTATAAAAATGCGTATTTCTTTGCACATTAGTTTCAAATGATATAAAATAATATTTCATTTAAAAACTGTACTTCATTCTAAACATAAGGTGGTTTCAAAATACAAATAATTTTTATTCTATTTTTATTGTTATAAAATTTAAATAATAATTTACGAAATGAGGACTGTTATGCACTTCAGAACCATAATATCTTCTAAATTTGCTGCTGCCTAAATATGGTGCTTTATTGAAATAAATTATCATGCTTCTTAAGTAGCGTGCAGAAGTCTCCGACAATAAGCCCACCTACCTTAAAGTAAACAGTTAAAAACTGAAAAAAAATTCTTAAAAAATAATGATAAAATACACTGACTGAAGACTTTTGAACGCCATGAAGGAACCATTATATTATGGTTCAACTTTAATGGAAGTTTGGTTCAGTTTAACACCTTATTTAGTTATTTGTAGAATTCCACCTTATTATAGTTCAAATTACAAGTTTTATAGTTCAACGTTAAACTGATTTTTCTATAAGTGTATCAGTTATAATACAGCATTGAGATGAAAACGAGCTAAGGACCAATAAAAAGTAAAAACATAATTTATTTTGGATAGAAGTTTATCAGTGACGAAAAATCATATTCGTTTCTAAGTTATTTTGTCTAATGTTTTATTTTCTTTAAAGTGAGTTTATCAGAAAAGAGCGTTCTTTTCTAGAAATTATGTATACAATTCATTTTTGGCAGGCCGCCCGAAATCGTACCACCCACACTAATTGGCGTAACCGTTCTTCCAATTCCATTTAATACTGCATCATTTATCTCATCCTCCAGCAAAGCTATGCGGAAATAATTCTCAATGACCAATCAATTGAATTCAGTAACTGTATTTTCCTTTGCAACTTCGGATAAAAATAAAATCATGATGTACATGTATGCTGCGACTACCTTTCCAAATGGATACTGGGATTTTATTGATAAAAATTGAACTTTTTTGCTAAATTCTTTCAATAGTTTACTGAGCCCAGCGGTAAGGATTTAGTCAAACCATTTTTCACCCGTCCGCAAAATGACAATGCTTAATACAGTAGTCACTTTTTTTATTTTTGTGAAGGAGGAAAAGTTGGATATTTCTTTGGCCCTTTTTTATCACAGCAACGGCTTAGTACTTTTAAGAAAAGTGACTCGGTGATGTAAATATGTGAGGGAAATAAAAAAAAATATTTCAGGATGGATGTTCAATATAGCTAAGTTTTTGATAAAAAGAAAGTGAATATAACTCTCGTTGGCTTTGTAGTTTCGAACTTTCGTTCTAAGCCTACTTTAATTCTTTTATTGTCCGTAATATAGGATGAGTGTAAAGTTTTTCTATATTAAATTTTTTTAATAAATTTAAATGATAGTTTTCATATCGGCTACGTTGTTTAAAACTTCAAAAGTTTCTATTATTATTTTATTATAAGGTGTACAATTAGTGGTAAAATTAATGTGTTATTGAGTTCATTTAATTTAATAAATTTAAATGACTTATGAAGTATTTTTATTTTGGCTTTGTAGCTTCAAGCTTTGTTATTTGAAATTACAAGCATTAATTTAATTCTGTTACTGTTAGGATTATAATAAGAGTGTTAAAATTTGACTATAATGAATGTATTTAATTCACCATACTTAAATGACTCTTTAGAAAACATTTAGAGTAAAGTAGTTTTAATTTGGCTACATAGTTTCAAAATTCCATTATCAATTGTAAAATGTTGATTTATGATATATTCGTTAAAATTTGTCTGTTTCGAATTTATGCCATTTAATAAATTTAAAAGCGCAATTTTGAAACTGAAATAGTTTTAAGTTTATTATTTCGAACTTGGAATTGAATTAGGAGTTTGGAATTGGAATAGCAATTACAATAATGTATTTAATTTGTTTTACTCATGGAATCATAAGATAAGTGTGGAGTTCATATAATTTGTAATGATTTAATTAGTAACTTTAAGCAGTAAGTAAATTTAAGCAATAAGCACAATCTGTTTTTTAGTAATCGTTACTCAACTTCTGCTGCATATAATATTATAAGAAATTGGAATCTATGATACATAGTGACATGTATCTTTTATGCATATTATATATTAAAATTGTAAAACATTAATTTAGAACAATAATGGGAGCCACAATGTCACAATGGTTATGGTAATGCGATATTATAATACAGGCCTCTATCCTTGGTAGTGGCTTTAACTCCCATCCAACCTTATCGTGTACCGGATAGTCTGCCTACGATGCAGACCATATCGTAATTAGCGTGCCGTCGAAATCGGAGACCCTTAACCTCTTTAATCATATATAATATATATATATTAATTAAAACAAGGTTAGNAATAAGTTTAAGAAGAAAGGAAAAGAAAAATAAATTTGCCTTTGTAAAGTAAAATAAAAAAATACGTAAAAAATAGATTGAGTAATCTAACAGTTAGCAAAATTACTCAGAAGAAAAAATAATATGAGGAAAGAGTTTTCAGCTGTCAATGCATAATATGATTCGTAAAAGCATCGTAATTAAGAAATTCAATACAGCCATCTATGAAGAAACTTTAAGAATAATAATAAATTAAAAAAAAATATGAGAAACGAAACCCAGATAAGGAAATAACATAAAAATAATATATTAAAAAGATGTATAAGTAATATATATTAATAATATATAAAAATAATACATATAAATGATAATCCGAATAAGTCAGTCAGTGGCTACCATTTATAAAAAAATCTGGTCATTTCAATCAATTAGACTAATGATGAATTGAGATAGCTTATATTTCATAACTTAGGTTGATGGTTTTCACAGTGTAATTGAAGTTTTCCGAAAAGGAGAATGTTGGGATCGGTTACAGAGTATTCTAGACAAGAACATAAGAAAAAGCCATGCAATTTCTGAGTGCTTGTTTTTAATATAGGGATTCTGAAAAGGAATAGGTTACAAGATCTTTCTTTGCGTAATTGATTATCATTCAAAAGGGAATATTTAACGATCTTGATTTTTTAAAAAAACATGAAGCAAAATAGACTTTCGAAATTTATTATTTCAGTTTAAGAACCTGTAACTAAAAAATGAAGTTTTATTCAATATTAAGTTTAAAATAATATTGATAAATATGTTTTGAAAGTGTCTTAAGTACTGTATTGTTTATGAAGTCATTGTGGCTGTAGGTTAAATTTTTTTAAATTTTTGAGTACATTTAGGGAAGTATCTATAATTGGAAGATTTTAAGATAATTAAAGTTTTCTTTTTAAATTAAGGTAATTTAATTTTGTGAATCACTGTTTTGATCACCTTTTTGTGAACCAAAAAAACCTTTCTTCTCTTTGCATAGTTTCAAAATTCTCAAACAAAAAAGATCTTATTTTTTTTGATCTTATTTATTTTTTTGAGATCTTATTTATTTTTTTGAGCAAAAATCATTTATAAAACAACAGAAGCACCTGAGTCAGCATTGTAACCTCCAACATTCTTTAAAACTTAACTAAATATTACATGAAATAATTTAAATAAAAAATTTAAGACAAAAATGAACAAACATTTTTATTTATGTCAATTGCACCTAACTTAAATGGAATCACATAATACTGAAAACTCTGGCAAGAATTTGAAACTCAAGAAGATATTCTGGCTTGTTGCCTAAAATCCTTCCTTCTCAAAATTACCCCCTAATTTGTTGTGCTTTTCCAGGGATCTCAAGGGATGACTTTCTCACACAACGCCACGGGAGAATCCATTATTTGAATTAACAACTTCATTTTAGACTAAATTTATTATGAATTATTTCCACGATTAAGAGTATTTGCGAAACTGAAATAATTCTTTTTATATTTGTATAATTACCCAGTAGTATTTAGCCAGATTTTTTTTCAATGAAATGATGGCATTACTGCTGCTTAGGATAAAATTTAGCAGCTAGATACAATTTAAAGAAATCTAACTCATACTTAACACGTATTATGCAAAGCAGGTAAATTTTTTTTTGCATAGAAATAAATCGCAGAAACAAATTCTCAGATATATGAAAGGATTTTTGCAGAGTGTGTAAGTTTTACACTAAAGACTGACTTCAAGCATTTAACGGTATTTATGAAAAATCTTTCGTTTCCCCTTCTTTTTTATTTTCCCCTTAACCACAACGGAGAAGAATGATATTGTTATTATTTTCGATAAGATAGCAAATAAATAAGTAAATGAAATAAAAATAAATATTATTTATATTTTTAAAATCCTAAGTAAGATTTTTATTTAAAAAAATATATGCGAAAGAGAAATTAATCTATGCTATGTTGAATGATTTATATTTGAAGAAAATATTTAACCAATAAAAATCAAGCAACAATAATAAAAGTATGCCAAAATGTGTACTATCAAATGTGCACTAATCTATACCTCGTACAGTGTTTTGGTTGAGTCATCAACATTAGATTCAACACAAGTTAATTGCAAGTTCAAAAACCATGGATACCATTGTTTGAAATAAATCCATCCTGGTTATCTAGCAAATGTATGGGTCTTCTTAAAAATATTTATTCAAAATTGTTAAAATTCAATAAATACTTTAATTGTGAAAATTCAGTGCTGAAAATATAACATATTTTTAAACTGTATACTAATTTTATTAAGCAGAAATATTTCAATCTAAAATGGGGAGCGAAGTTTCATTAAATATTTTTAAATTCTGTTTAAATATTATTTGTAGCTTTTAATATACCATTTTTAAAAAGCATATATTTTGCTTATCAATATCTTTATTATTTTCCGATGGCACTTTTATTCTCCCAATTTGAGCACTTTTATCTGGCCCGAAGTGTTTATCAGTAAAAATTAGGAGAAAAAAAATTGAAATACAAAACTCATGAGCTCACAATTAAAACGGTACGAAAGAATTAGCGAGAGATATTTCTCTTTACGACTGAGGGACACAAATGGTGTTAACTTGCGTTTTCATTCAATATTTTTGTATCGTGAGCATCGTTTCTCGAGGAAATATTGATTTTGTAATTAACAAAAAGCTGTTCACACAGTCGCTACTTAGATCTGCCACCAGGTGTCGCTTCAAGTGTCAGCAATCCAATATGTGAGAAGGCTCACAGAGGGGAAAAAAAACTACAAAGCTTAACTTACCTGGCAAAGCATGTACAATTATTGAAATTAATGTGACTTTAATGAAACCACAGAAGTGAGGTTGTTGTCTGAAATAAAATTTTAGAAGCATTTTGGAACAATCCTCTTAGATATAGTTATTTAAAATATAAAAATATCATTCTTAAATTTCTATTTTCATTTTATAACTTGTACGTGTCAACAGCTAATGTAAAAGATCTTTAAAATGCCAGTTCCGAATTCTTAAATTGTACTTTTTATTTAAATATTAGTTTTAATTCAGAAAGATTCCGCGTCTCTCATTTTTCATTGATGTTTCACTTTTGAATTTAACAACTATTCCCACTAGGAGTTCAGAAGAATGTTTTAAGTTATTTATTCATTTATTTTATTTTTTATCTTGCAAAATTGATTTTAAAAATACAAATTTATCTTCGATTTAACAAGGCATTTCTATGACCTACTAAAATGGATAAAAATGTATTTACATAATATAAATTTTAGTACAAAAGAGGCCGGTTTATTGTACTGAAATGTTTGTTATATTAATATTTATTTTAATTGATTTTACGTAAAATGGGTAGTTAAGATAAACCACATTGGTTGTATTTATTACACATAGATTGCCTCAGCCAAAATAAATGGTTACTTCGACAATTGTGGATTTTTAAATGTTTTCAATATATTTTTATTTTGAACACATATTTTTTATGCATATAACTATTTTTATAAAAAAATTTAAATTTTTGTGCAATTTGTAAAAAAAAATAGACTATTTTTGTAAGAAATAAAAAACATTATCTAACAATAACATTATCTAACATTTTTGATCCATAGCAGTTTTGAAAGTTAAGCCTCGATTCGCTATAAATGAACATTTTAAAAATTAAATTTGTGTGATAAAAGCACACTTCTTGTGGAGGCTAAAATATTGTAACTAGATGGATACAATTATAACACTACGGCAAAAGCTGCATATTCAGAGTATATTAGATAAAAAATATCATAACTAGAGAATACAATTGTATAAAGAGAAGAAAGCTTTACAACTAGAGAACATAAAATTACAGGAAATAATGCTTTTTAACAACAGTTTTAAGAAATAAACGAAGTAATTTATTCTGATCTTCATATCACTGACAAAAAGAGAATTGTGGCAATATTTCACTTAACTTTGAAAATAAAATTAGCAAGTCTAATTTGAACAACATTAAATAACTTTAATTTGTTGCAAATGTGACATTGTAAAGTTTTTCCCAAAACAAGATTTGGCAAATTATCAAGAATTTAAGGATGCATCAACTAACATGTTCTATTCCATGAAATTAATGTTAGTCGAATATTGTGATTTAAAGAGATTTATAGATACGCGTAGTAAATAGAAAGAACTGTCGCGTTTTACTTAAAATTATTTGTTACTTTAAATCTAAATAAGAAAGTTGTTCTTTACAGACATTTCAGCAAATAAATTATTTCGCTTCATATATTTTCTATAAGAATGTATCGAAAACTTTATTTCGATTGTTTCCTCTTTTATGCTATTGTATTAACCTTAATGCTATGGATTGCATGTTTTCTGACTGCTTTCTTTTGTGAATTTCTTTTGTTAAGTTTTCAAACTGTTGTCAGATTACTTTCTTTTGTACATATGTTTCATAGAGTTTGACACATTTTAAAGATTAAGAAGAAATATTTTTAAAAGCATTTGCACCAATTAAACTTTTCAACAAATTTCTTTTGATAAAGCAAGTTGCAGTTTAAAAAATGTCAAAGAAAATGAAAGAAATACCTTATTTGATTTGAATAGCCTACTAGATTTATTAAAAATGTAGAGTTACGCTTGCTTTCATATTTTCACAAGTTATTTCTCTTGCATCCAACTTACATCTTCTACTAAAGAGAGGGAACCACAAATCAGGCAAAATAATTCATTTATTAAGTTTCTGTATCTAAAAAAAAAGAATAAAATGTGCCTATAAATTAACACCAATTGAAAGAAAATTTTGAAAAGTCGATTTATTGTTCCGGTAAAAAGTTCTTTTAAGCTATTGTTAACCTACATTATTTTTCATAAAAAATTATTTATTTTAACTTCAATCGTACTAATTACAAAAATGTGCATTGTCAATTTTACAGAGTATGATAATTTCTAATCATATTAAGTTGATAACATCTTAAATTAAGAATTTTTAAATACATACTTTCAATTCATAGTTATGCATATGAAGATAACTAATTATAATAATTATGAAATGCAACTTAATTGTAGAAATCTTCGAGTTTATTGAGCCGTTTGAGGGTGTTAACTTATTTTTCAATCAAAGCAATTTCTGCTACTTAAAGAATAGATTTCTAATTTATGATAAATTCAAAAATTCATAGGGTTTTAAAAAAAACTAAAATTGTAGAAATTTCTCTATTAAATTATAGAGCAACTGGATATAGGTTTAAAGCCAATTTCAAATTTATATCTATTAAAATATCTGTTTATTTCCAGAAAGAAAAGTTTAAAGGGGAAAAAATTATAAAAAAAATTCTGCATTTCTTATATTTAATGCGCTTGCTAAGTATTAAAAAAATAAAACATGTACCTTCTAAAATAAATGTTGTGTATTTTAAAGTGAATTTAAGTCGCACTAAGTTTAGAGTATTTTTAAATGAATGCAATCTCGAAAAAAATTGCAAATGCCTATATGATAAAATTCTATATCAGCTCTAATTATTCATTCTTTGAAATTTAATTAAATTTTAATGGCAGTTAATTTTAATTTTTTTTGGTTAAAAATTAGTATAAAATGATTAATAGTTATTATGGGTTCGGAAAATCAGTCTTTATAAAAGATTAAAAGAAGTTTGTTATATTGTAAATTTTATGCAATACGAACTTTCCAAAGAATATTTTACTAGAATCATGAGTAAACAATTTATATTTCTCTTTTGCTAATAAAACTTATAAATATTTATTTTTCTATTATATTCAATGTTGCAGTGCTCTTGTGTCTTAAATCTAAATAAAAAGTAAGAATTTCTTTTTCATCTTACTTCTATGAAAATATATAATTTTTCTTACAGGTGTGCATCCCTTTGTAATTGATTTTTTTAAAGTTTTTAAACAAAGGAAGAATTTGTATTAGCTTTTTAATACTAAGCGTTAGAAAAAGATTTATTTCCTTTTTCTATAAAAAAGGATGAAGAAAAGAAAAGTGAACAATTTCTCTTAAGATTCGTCGGTTTGATTTGGAATTGGGAATCAAAATCAATAAATTTTCTCAGATTGTATTAAAAGACACCTTCGATTTTTAGTGAACAAAAGTTTTGCTCAGTTACTTTTAATTTCCGTTAGCGTTTTTCGAAAAGAATTTTGTATTTTTCCTTTTTTTCAACTTCTTCTTCACAGCTTGTAGTTTTTTATTTTGTTGTAAATTTTTTTTTCTGCCATGTGTTTTTGAGAGATACTTTTTTTTTGGATCTCAGCCAGGTATCATTAAAAATGGTCGGTAATCGGACAGTTTAACCAAAAACGTCTTTTCACTTTCGTTTTAAACCCTAATTTCATTTTGAAAATACTATTTTCAAACTGCTCCACAATTTTTTTTTATTTCTTTAAGAAATTAAATACAAAGCCAGTGCCATAACATTGGTTAATGATATGGAATGTGCGTAACAATGTATCTGTATATGTTATTATGTATCATGATTTTAATGGTTATGAAAACATTGAGATTTAAAATTTTGTTTCATACACTGTTAGAAATTTTGGAGCACGTTGAACCATCATATTATTCAAGTTTGCTGAAACTTGACCATTTGAATTCAGTAATCAAGCAAGTTTAATAATAAAATCATCATAAATATTATTACACAATACTAGAATGTAAAAAAAGGGAAAAAATCATATGAAAATCCAATGGCACATTTATCGAAAGTTCAAAATTATTAAGAAAATAAAATGGAAAATTTCTATATAAATACAGGATAATATTCACTAGAGATTTGGATAATTTTGCAGAAATAAAGTAAATGAAATCTTGTAAACTACTTTCTCACTCTAGGACATTAAGTTTTTTCCGGCTCTGACATCGACGATGACATAAAATTAGAGTAGAATCCAAATCACTAAGTGGCAGGGAAAGTTCAAATCGATTAGCAAACTTAAACCAAAGAATATACGTAGGGGGGAAAAGGCTAGCTTCGGTAGGCATAATGTAAACTAGTCCACCAAGGTTTGGTGCGGTCTTTGAGTATAAAGGAAAAAACAATATTTAAGAGCACGCAGCAAAAGTTCTTGAAACGGGTTTCCACCCTCCTCTCCTCCCAACCACTACTACGGTTCAAGAAGAAGAAAGGTTTTCTCTTTTTATTTATTATTAGTTTGTTCTGCATTTTTATACTAGTGATAAATGGTACTGTACTGTTAATAAAGTTATTCCTATGAGAATACATTAATATCATCCATATTGAATAAATCTGCCAACACTGTTTTACAAAAAAGGAAGATCAACATTATGGTGCGAGGAGTATCTTACCCAACCATACAAGTATAGTTGCCGAATCAAATATTCTTTGCACAGGTGACGTACCTTTTGACAGTCATTTTGCTTATAATGCGCACGTGCTGAATCTTAGAACATATGATGCTCTGTTAAATCTGAGCATATTGCTTACCCTGTAAGTTGTTTTTGTTTTTCTGGTATAGCATGCCAAACCGAGCAGTTTCCCGCGTTAGTTACATATTCTTAGAGCTGGACTTCTTCGTCTTTCTATATTCTTTGCTTTAACTATAAGCATCGAACCCTGGCCGAAGTCGTGGTCGATGAACACTTCATCCCCTGCATCGAATGTAAGCTATTTACCGATGAAACAGATAACAATACATTGTAATATCTGAAAGAAATCTCCTTTAGAAATATGAGGCGTAAAAACTATGCATTTCTCATAATCCCTTTAACGAGAACCTCAACTAAACGCATTCGAACAAAAACTTACGTAATTTAGATAAAATTTTATTTACCGTACAGGATGTAATGATATCTACTTTGACTAATTTTAAGCGCCTAATAATGATGCCGAAAAAAATGTTTTTGAAGTTCTCTGCATATGATTCTTTTGCAAATGCATTTAAATATCTCCAACCTATCTTTACAAATGCACAAACAATTTAAGGTCTGAAAACACTTTAAGCCACTGAGTTCTGCGAAATTTGACAAAATATCAAGACCTTTTTATCAGATAAATTTGACTTTTTAAAACACCACTTCAAATCTATCTTTTAGAAAGTAATTTTTCTTTTTATTGAAAACATACCTTTGAAGATGGGACAAAATACAAATTTGAGTTCAAAAAATGAGTCACAGTAGATGTGAAAGTAGATCACAATGATTTCTTGCACTGACTCGAGATTGAATGCTTTCAAAGATTTTATAGTAAATATTTGCATACAGATCCAATTGATAAATTTCGACNTGATTAAGTCACAGTAGATGTGAAAGTAGATCACAATGATTTCTTGCACTGACTCTTAACGAGATTGAATGCTTTCAAAGATTTTATAGTAAATATTTGCATACAGATCCAATTGATAAATTTCGACCAATGATAGACAAATTAAAATATATAAATATTAGTTGAAGTAAAGTTAAAATATACAAGTACAAATTAAAATATATAAATATTCTGCATTAAAGTAGCTCTTAAAACCTGCAGATTAATATTGTATAAGAAAGAATTGTGATTGAGAATCAGATTATGAAATATTTTTCTCATTTCTTATAAAATCCTCTTCATCACATACCTTTATATTTGTTTTCTATAACTATGTTAATGCTGCATTAATAATGAAATTTAAAAAAAGTTTTTTTAATCATGTTATATTCAGTGTTATTTTAATTATAAAGAGCATGTTTAATGTGAAGTATGTATTAAGTAACATTTTAACCTATATGCTTAATTCTTAATTTGGTCTTAAAATATTGTCAAAAGACAGTTTTCGCAACTGTTTTTGATAAATTCCAGTTACAGAATTTCAAACCTTCCTTCGTAACTGAGAAATACAGATAAAGACTCTTTTAGCACCTTAAACCACTGAGATCAGAGAAAATTCAATACTTGTCAAAATATATTAATGCTATGTATAGCTTAAAAAAAAAATACTGAAGTGAAAATTTTCTACGAGAATTTTTTTTTCAAAAAACTCTTCTGTCAAGTTTTTTATTATTTTTTAAAAAATACACAGCAAAATTTAAGTTCAAATCAAAGAAAAGAGTGAAAGTTCAAAGTAGTCGTAAATGTAGAATACAATTATTTCTTTTACTGACTCTAAACAAACTGAAATATTTTCAACAATTCTAAATTAATTTTTCGGCATAGTTTATGTTCAAATTCAATTGATAAACTTCTTTTAAAATAAACAATAAATAGAATAAAATATAAATTTGAGTCTAGGTCAAAGTAGCTCTTAAAAATGACATACTTTCTCATAAAAGAAAAGTGACCGTAAAGGAGGATATAAAATCTTCCTTTGAATCATAAAACGAACTCCACTCCATGTATTTTCTCTTTGCTTCTATATATTTTTTTGCTACACTGTTTGCGCTACATTAATGAAAGAATTTACAAAACGTTATATATTTTCTTGTTATGTAAGATTCAAGGCTATTAATTTTTATTTTATGAACAAGTGAGTTTAATGAATTGGAAAAACATCCTATTTTATGCTTTGAGAGTATAAGCAAATAAAATGCTTTGATAAATTGCTTATTTAGATGCATTAAAATTTATTTTGATGCTTTTATTAGTTCATTGAGTCTGATTCTAGCAAATATCGACGGATTAAAAGTAACTCATACTTGCATTTTCTATTTAAATTGAAGAGCTTGGGGCATGATAAGCAGTTAAAAGCCACATAATAAGTATCTATAAGCTACACTTTTAATTGTAGAAACCTAATGGTATGTAGTAAGAACATGAAATTTACCTTTTTTGAAACAACACTAAGGAAAATGTGATGTAAGAATGTCACCTTCGAAAAAAGTGTGACTAATCACGATATTGCCCCAAATCTTTCAAGAGTATAAATAAGTTTTAAGGTTTATTGTTTAGTTGACTAACTTCGAATTTTAATAAGTAGAACATCAGAAATAGTTGCGTTGTTGCTAAAAATATATTTATATATAACTGAAAAAAATCTGTTTCAATATATTATTTGTTACGCTGAATTAGTTAATAGTTAGCTACGTTTAAGAAAGTTTTTACTATTATCAAAATTAAATAAAACTGTCTTGTTTTCAAAAGGTTGGAAAACAAATTTAGTATATAGGATTGATATATAGCTTGAAAAAAATTAGCGTTAAAATGCATAAAAGGGCTAATAAGTTGTATGTAATGAATTAAAAATAATATGATATAAGCATAAACCAAATATAGCACAAAATGAAAAAAAGTACAGCTTTTTGCAACAAGTATTTTTCACTCAAATTTAATTTATATATATGCCTATAATAACTATAATATTAAACTTTAAAATTACTGATTAAACTAATATAGTTTTATAAGATGGAACATAATACCGAATGGCTAAAAAAAATGAATTTGCGTGTAGTAAAATTTTAAACTGAATTTTTTTTTCTTAAAAAAAAAATAATGCTCGATTATAAACACCCATGCAAGAGATTTGCAGAATATTTTAAAATCTTTATTCAAGCAACCTTTAAAAAAATGAGTAGTAATTTCTGTTTCTGAATTTTCTTTAAAAAATATGTATAAACCATCAACCGACGCAGTAATCATTCTTTGGTTATTGCATCGAGAGCTTTAAAAAACAATTACACTTTCAAAAATAAGTAAACTAATAAGATATTAAATCGAAATATAAAAAAGTAATGGAAAGAAAATATCTATCATTAACTATTAAGCACAAAGCTGCTGCGATAATCCAAATAACTAAAAAAATTTACTCTATCTGCAGTTAAGTTTTTAGCTTAAGCTCTATTGATTTCAATTTTTTTCCTGATGCTGCATATTTTAAGAAATGCTTACAGTAACCATAAAAATAAATTTTCTCATATCAGTATGAAATTTCACGTAAATGTCACCACCTTTTCAGAGTTCTTTTTTTATAGTTTAAGACTGTGATGTATTAGTCAAGCGGAATTTAGCCAAGTACACGCTATCTGCATTGATGTCATTCAGAAACGTTGTCGGAAGGGGGGTGGGAAAGAAAATGAAGGAATCTCTTTCTTAACAACCTGGCCTCCCTCTTACAGGCTTGCATCGAGCTGATAACGCAAAGAGGAGCTCTTTTCCGCACTTTTTTCTGGGGAAGGAAAAATATCACACTAAGTTAATGCATTGCTTTTTTTTATGTCCTGCTACCATTTCTAGCAATGTAAAAAGATGACTGAGTTTTGAGCTATCCGTAGTGCCAAAATCTTTCGTTTTTTTACACGAGCTGCCGATTTTTTAAATGCTATTACAGATTTCAATGACTTTTTCAGACATTCTAGTAGTTTATTGGAACTTAAAGACACGAATTGACTTTATGATCTGTATCCTTGCTGTTGTAAAAGACCTAATGCAATGTAATGAAAAGAAATAAAGATTTCAATGTAAAAGACATGTAAAGAAAGAGAATTTTTCGCATTTCTGTTGCGAATTTATGAATTTAGCATTCATTTTGTAGTTTAATGATTTGGTAAATGATTGACTATGATTATTTACCTTATAAGTTCATAAGTTTTACCTGATTTTTAAGTGTTATTACGGTTTCTGACTTTTTTTTAGACATTTTATTAGTTTAATGGAAATTAAGGATACGAATTGACTTCACGATATGTATCCTGGCTATCAAAAGAGACCTTAATGCAATATTATGTAGGGAATTAAAAAAAAATCGATGCCTAAGAAATGTTAAAAGATTTTCGCCTTTTAGTAGCATATTTAGTATTCAATGGTGTATTATAGTTAAGATCATGACTGATTACGATTAAGTAAGATTATTTATCTGATTAAATTTCAATTTATACTTGATTTTTTAAATGCTGATGCAGACTTTAATAATATATTTTTCGATGCAATTAACAGTATAAAGTAATAATAGTGACTGAATATACGATTCTTAGAATAAAATTAGTCTTACACAAATCACAAAGTGAACAGTGAGACAAATTTGAATTAGATTTAATGAGGCAGAAGCTAATGGGAATAAAAATTATAAAATTATTTAAAATAATTGACACATTTATGTAAATATTCTTATGGGAACATAATGATCTTTTATTAGTATGTAACTAAAAACATAAATGACATTGTGGAATGTTCAACAGCATGCAACTCACACCTCGAACTCTATTGTAAATAATCTATTGTAATCTGACCTGCTGTTATCTGATCTGCTGTTATCTGATATGTTGTTATTTCTATCAATTGGTTTTCAAGCAAATAGCCAAAATTGGAGAATATAATCCTTGTTAATGCATCAGAACTTGGTGTACGCCTTCTCGATTACTAATGTTTAGATTTAAATACAACCATTAAATTGTATATGAATGCTTGGTTTGGTAAGAAGTGTCGATTCACGCAATTTTTGTAATTTCTTAACCCTAAATTTGGAAAGGGATTGTTCCACAACTTTTACACATTTTCTAATCGCAACCAACGCCACCAATGAAAGTATCATTGTAACTTCATTCACGTATTTACAGCAAGCATCACTTTCCTAGCATTTTTTTTTTTTTGAATTCACGCCTGACGAGCATTTTTGAGAGCTTGAAATGACTGCTATTACCTTCTTCATATTTTTTGAAGAAGCCTTATGTCATCAAGAAGGTGCTGTTATTTGAATGTATCGAAATTCTGCGTAACCGTGCGTAAACTGTGACCGTAACCATGAAAGTTGGATAGGACTGTTTTTCGAATGAGCTGTCTTCTCAACAAGTAATGCTTTTTGCGAAAAATATGTTAATTTCAAAACAGCCGAGTGTTTATTTCTTTTAAGTTAAGTCTGTATTTAGACAGAGCTATCTTTGCTAACTAAGAAAATGGGTAATAAATGTAAATAAGAGAGCAATTTTAAGCAAATGAAACATTTTTGCGTTCTAATTATTTATTACTAGAAAAAGGTATTGCTCACCGGAATTGCAAAGATTGAGAAATATTCAGTGATTTTAAAAGTTTTCCTCTAAGTGGAAAAACCTTGCGAAGTATGCGAATTTTTAAAAAAAAATTTCTTTATTAATAATTCTGTAATCCCATTTTTGGCCTAGATAATTCTTTACCGTATTGTGTTATATAAAATTTAAAATTACAGATTTGCTTTTGAATAAACGGCACTTAAACTGAGGCTTTATTTTTATATATTGTTAAACCTCCGAAAAAACACTCATACACCATAATAAATCTGTACGAAATTCTATCCAGTTCTTCCGAACGATATGCTCAACAGAGACTACTCTGTCGACAATTAACTTAGCGAAGTTCGTTATGGGGTATTATGTTGGCAACTATTTCTGGATTGTCTTTAAACTAATGTTGAATTTAGGTTATGATTTTGAGTAATAATGATAAAGTTTTCAATTTAATCGTAAATCAACCAAAGACTAGATTGGTATTAAAAAACTTGAAAATATCGAAAGTTTGAAATATCAGCAATATGCCATTGACTTCCGTTTATGGATACCAGCTTTTGCATTCATAGAATCAAAGTCGTAAAGTTTCTTTTGTGCTAGGAGGATTCCTTCAAATTTAAAATTTCATTGAGCATTTAAAAAAATAGAAAAAAAAGTAAATAAACAGATGAAGACTATTTTCTATCTTTCTTTTCTAACATTCCCCTTCCCCCGATTTTTTTTCTTCCATTGCAATCTCATATAGATCGGGAGTTCGGATTTGATATTCCCCATTCCAAAAAAAAAAGTCAGATTGCCATTTTGAAAGATGGGGAGAATATATTATGCGACAGGATGGCCATTTCTTCTCTTCTCTCCCCTCACCTGAAGTGTGAGGGAAGAACTCTATTGTAGTTTTCAATCTCCACCTTCTCTTGGAGTTCCCGCCATTTGCTATCTCGAAATCCCAGAATATAATTCAATCGCTTCCAATTTATCGAGAAGTTGCGAACGGCTGTAACGATTCGGTTTCGTAGAACATTTTTTCCCCTCTACAGTCAGTTTTGTATTTGTTGATATCTCCGAGTGAAATGATGAATCGAGCATTAGAACAGTGTATGTGAATTTTTCGTTTAATATTTTAAAAGCATACTTTAATGCCAACTTAGAAAATAAAATAAACTATTTTTGAAAACATAATAACTTTATTTTTTGCTCCATTGTAGAAATTGTATTTTAGCTGAAATCTTCGTGCGAAGTTATGAAGTGTGTATTAAGAGAGTGTATGCGTATTTTGCATTTTAAGGCATGCCATGTTGCAATTTTGGAAAATAAATTATTTTAAAGGTAATATTTCTCAAAGATATTTAAAGGCAATACTTCTCAAAGATAATAACTTTAATTTTTTCACTTCCACGAATTTTGTATTTGACGAAATCTTCGCGGGAAATTATTGAGGGAGCATTAGAGCAAGCAGCACACGCGAATTTCCCATTTAATATTTTAAAAGCATACTAATATTTTGAAAGCATGCCGATGTAGAAGATAAAATAAAACATTTAAATGTTTATGGAAAAATAAACAAAATAAGAAAATAAACCAACATTTGAACACTAAATAAAAATACAAAATACGAATTTAGATTTTTTCAAGAACAATGCCGAAAGATTAAAAAGGCACTTTTGAAAAATAGCACCAATAGTCAGGGGACTCTATGCCTTATTTCTCTCCCATCACTATATTTCATGTCCCTCCTTTGGAAAAAAAATAATGGCACTCACAAATTTATTTCATTTCAGCTCTTCATTTGAGATTTCCATTTGTTTGCTTATTTTTTAAAAAAATAAGAGATTATTAAAAATTATTTGAGAGATTAATATTTTCGGATGTCTTTTAATTAAAAATTTTATATTAGTCTATAAACTATGTTTTAGCTAATCATTAGATAAAATATTAATTAATAATTATTTGCATCGATAAAAAGAACAGCTAACTTTCGACGTTTTTTGGTAGCTAAGTGGTAACTAAGCTCTTTTAGTGGTAGCTAAGTTTATGATTTTTTGTTAAGTAGATTTGATTTAAGGTTACTTTCCACATCACTACATGTAAATGAATCTGAAGTTTATTGGAAATGCTGCTTTGTTCAAGCTCTCTTTTGGTAAGGCTTTTGAAATGTTGCCAAATTACCAAACATTTATTCAGTTTTAAGCTGTCTACCATTTTAAATTTTTAATTGTTTATCACTTTATAAAATATTTTGCAAAATGTGTAGTAGTTGGCAACCTTGGATAAATTGGATGTACAAATAAATTGGAAAGTTGCAACAATGTAATTTTCGGTTATGGAACTTTGAAAAAAGATCTTTGATTAAAACGTCGATAAGGCACTTATAATTTTTTTTCCAAGAAATTAATGAATGCATGTTTTTGTCTGAAATAATAATGTACATTAGAATAACAATAATCAGATCTCCTTTTTCATTTTTATAAGTGTTAACGTTAAAAATCACATTTTAAACGCTTCTATAGATCAAAGCTAATTGAATTTTTTTTAAACATTACCCTATAGTTTTTTTAAAAACTAATGCAGATAAATATAAATTCCACAATTTTTCCCGTTACTTTCTTTAAAATGTTTAGTGCGAAAAATCATTCTAGTAACTTTTAAAAGTTAAAGCGAACAATAGATAATAAAGAACTAAAAAATACTTTTATCGTTGCAAAATAGATTATAATGCCAATTAATAGTTGCATAATTTTAAAGAAAAAGGTCATAAATTTACATATTTTTTTATTCAAGAAAATTATATAAAACTAGGTGTATGGGCAATATGAGTATTGATTTTAATTTTTTGGGTCAATTGCAAATATACATGCTTGATGAGAACTGAGGTATCTACGACGTTTAACTATATTTTGACACATCACAAATATTATTTCCGTTTGGTGTAGAGAGTGAGAAATAAGCGTGATTCCGGGCATAAGAAGGAATATTTGAAGAAGGGCATAAGTAAATTGGAACAAACCAGCCCAGAGCTATCATGGGCACGAGAAATAGAGGGCGACACTTCATCCTATCATTTTGAAGGGAGAGAAAAATTAAGAAATTGAGTTGAAATAGCATTTTAAGTCATTTCAAAATGTGCAAATGTCACGGAAATATTTTTAAAGTACTATCCTATTAGTGTCTAAAAAATAATGCAAATAAAAGTAATCCAAAAATTTTCGGTTAACATCTTTAGAATTGTTAGTGTTCAAAAACATGTTTTAAATACTTCCGCAGATTAAAGCAAATAATCCGAAATAAAGAAGTGAATATATTTTCTTTTCGTTGCAAAGAAGATTATAATGGTACTTTAAAATAGCTTTGAGATTTTAAAGCCATTTCAGAGGGTGCTATTTTTGGTGTATTCACATTTTAGTGCTGTACTATTCCTATAAAATAAACCAAAGCAGCCTTTGCATTGCCGGAGTCAAATCGCTTATCATGAATAATGTATGAATTCTCTTTGAATTTTTGGTGATCGCTCAAAAAAGAAATTCCTTTTGTATTAAAAGACACCCCCGTTTCCATAAATATTTTTTGGTTTTTCTACCTGACATTTGATTTTCATCTCCTGGTCATGTGGTAATAGCCTTTTTCACAAAATCTACAATGCTTGATATAAAACGCAAAAGTTTTATAATATTTTCAAATTATCACTGTATTATTTTGTAAATGATGTTAACTAAAAAGGTAGCACGTTACCAAAAAAATGCCTAGTTTAATGTTCGCGACAACTTTCTGTAAAGCAGTATTTTTTTTTAAAAATGCCATGTTTGTAAGTAAAAATAGATATAATATTCATATATCGTTAGAATCTATTTATAAACTTAAATTTTCCGTGATTAATAAGTAAATTTTTTGTAGTTTTCTTGAAAGCAGTTTAGTGTGTTTAAAAAACGCCTTTTTAAAATAAAAAAAAGTTTCGTATGTATCTAAAACTCGTTTTGATCTAATAATCAGAATTTCATATTACTAAGACGTGATATTAATGTTTACTATTTTAAACTGCTATTTTTCAAAACCTATTCAGCCGATTTTATCAAAACTCAAGATTTTGGTGCAAGAATTGTATAGTTATACTCGATATAGAGATTTTTAAATTACATCTGTTAAAAATGTTTTGGTTTGTTACAATATTAGAAACATTAAACTACTTTCCTCATTAAAATATTTGACTAAATTTCAGATTATAGCTATAACTACTATAATACTAATTTATAATACCCTTTTACACTAATTTTTTTTTTGTCCCGCAGTGGACTGATTGTTAAGACACGGTTCCCAGCAGATCACCGAAGTCAAGCATCACTGGCTACGGTCAGTGTGCGGGTGGGTGACCACTTGGATCAGCCTACGTAGGGACCGAGGGTGTGCGGTATGGGTCCTCGTTAAACTGTTCTACCGTAAAGTGCTCGACTTCGCGTGCAGGTCGTTGGGCTACCGAAGCAGGGGTGCCATCCGCTCTGCAGTGGATCAAAATTGTGATGGCATGTCTTCGGATCATCCTCAGGGATGTTTCCCAGACCGTCGCCAATAGCCCATTGTGCAGCTCTAGTGCGACGTAAATGAACTACAACAACTACACTAATTTTTGAATTAAAAAAATGATTAAAAAGTTTACAAGTTAACAAAAAATATTACATTTGTTATGCCCTTTTCTTAAATATTTATTAACATAATTAATTAATAATGTAAAAGGCGAAAAGGAAAAACTTTCAAAATTTACTTTGTTTTTGTCGAAGCTTTTCCTGGATAATGCATCAATTTCCTGGATAATGCAATCAATTATTAAAATGTTTTCAAATTAAGGAAATCTCGAACTTTACTAATATGATAATGCGAATTTTTCAATAGCACAAAGCTTAATGCTACAAGCATGATCATGAAACCCAGTTTCATTCTACAGTGCGGTTTTCAACTTAAATAAAACCAGTTGGAGAGCTCACAAAATACACTGATATGACACACAAATAAGGAAGCAGTATTGCTAAACATTTAAGAGTTCACATTTCGTCAAAAATCATTTGATTTCTTGATTCGCGTAATTTTTGTCAAAAATCACGTGATTTCGTTACTATAAAGAATAACGAAATGCAGTACAAATATTGCTAAATCGTAAAAAATGATAGCTTCATTTCTGTGATTGAAATTATTGTTACAACGAAGATAAATTTATAATTTTACAGTAAGAGCAAATTTTGTTAATTTATTTGTAGTAATATCTATAACTAATGCTAGCACTATAAAATACTACTTCAGAAGCAGATTTTATATTCAATGCATTGTGAAAGCACTCCACTGTATATAATTATTACCGCAAAATAAATTATACACCTAAGTCTAGTTTTAAAAATTTCAGAACTCTTAAACTAAATATTTCTTAAAGAAACTATTGAAACTGATAACTGAAAGTGATAATAAATAACTTTTCATAAAGCAAACCTAATTTTTTAAGAAATTTCTTTTCTTTTTTTTTTTTCGCAAGTTTTAAAACTAGTTCTTCATTTATGTAGTTTTCAATTTTTCTTCTCAGCTTTCAACCCTCTTTCCAAGTATCGATTGAAAATACTTTCACAATACGATCAAAATTTTTTCATCCACGAACAAGTACCCTATAATTTAATGTTAGAAAATCATACCCTTCGTTCAAATTTCGAGAAAACGGAGCATCGCTTTTTTCTTTTCTCTTTCACCGAGGGCAAAAAATGAATCGTCTGATCAAACCCTTTGAGAATAAATATTTATACGATAGATTCTAAAAGAAATCGTGCGAGCTTCAAGTTGCTTTTAAAATTGACTCTTATTTCAGGTCGCAAGATTGTATTTTTGTAAAGGTGTTGTGCCATAATTGCTCTCAACCAAAAATCAATTTGTTCAAGTGGGTGTACTTAATATAGCATTTTATAAAATAGGCTCGCTTAGAAAATTGTATTTTCTCGAATATTTCTTTGACATTAAACGGTACAATTTTAAAAATAGTTTTGTTTTTTGCTTTGAACACTTTTTACAGTATCTCGATCTAAAATAATCTCTCGAAATGACTTTTTGTCATACTGAGTTGTTTGAGAGATGTGAGATAAAATATTATGATTTAACATATATGTTATTTTACTTGTAATATTGCAGCATTTCAGCCCACAACATATTCAAATTTCGTATACCCTTAATATTGAATTTTATTGTCTTTCGAATTAATATCTTAACCTTGATTGCATGGTTGCAAGGATTAAACATAAATTAACATGTAGTTAAAATTAAAATTTTAATCTTTTTATGCTTCATCAAATTTGCATTATATTATGGTTCAAAGTTGAATCGATGTTTTTTGGAGTGTAGGCTTATGTTGATTACGCAAAATTGGGTTTCAAATTTAAAAGAATTTAACACCTTATCAAGTTTTAGGATTTAACTCCTTATTGATTGGGGCTCAAATTTGATGGAATTTAGCACGTTCTTAAATTAAAATTTATCTGATTTTATGGGTTCAAATTTTCACGGTGTACGAAATAGTTCAACATGATGCAAAACTAAGATACTTATTAACAGTAAAAAAAATCGCAATAAAATTCAAAATAATATTTATAGAAGCTTATTTATGTTTATTGTCAAAATAGCGTAATTCTGTCTCTAGATTTTTTCTCAGATTATAAAAGTTTTATTGATGGAATCATCTTCACGAGTTCTCTGAATTCATCTTATAAGTAAAATATTTTTCCAATATTTGCTTTTTTTAACAAAAGTATCCAAACATGACAGGCTGAATGCATGTGATTAACTGAAATAAAGGGTTAATAATTCTCTTAAATTATATGGTCATATATTCCTATCATTTCGGCATATTTGATCTAAAATAAGATTAAACTATTCATTTTTTCTTTACAAAACTTACTGATTCTAAATCTTGAAAAAGATAAGTCGCAGAAATTAGAATACTGTTCAAACTTTAATATGGTGCCATGTTCAAACATATCGTATTCCTCAACTTGATTACACGATATTATNTGTTTTATTTGCATTTATTTACTTATTTATTAGCAGTTTTCTTTTTGTAGGAACAAAAACAAAAGATAACAGATGATAAAGCAAAGTAAGTGACTGAAAAAGAATTCACTTTTTGTGTTTGGCGCAAAGTTGTCTCAATTTCAACAATGGAGATGTTTCTCTTCTAACTCCCGCGCTGAAATGAACTCTGCGTCCGAGAAGGTGGAGCCAAGTCTCAACTCCTGGTGAACGAACTATAATGAGAATAGAGCTCACGTTTTTCGAAAACTAGCTGCAAAGTCACGTGATAAGGACTACGAAATAATATTTTTATTTTCCTTCATCGGATACCTAATAGGCTTACAGCTACATTCCACGGTTTACATGATGAACACAACCTAACTACAAGGCCCATTGCTTAACGAAAACCCTAACATAACCTTACTCCAATGTAGTTGTGATTTTAAAACCATGCAGGTTGAAATTGGTTACAAAACCATATGGTTTTATATTTCGGAATTTTTACTAACCATACCAGTTGTTAATGGTTTTATACCAGTAAGGGTAAAAAAATGCTCTTGACCGTAAAATTTACGGTTAATTGGGGGAGATAGACTGTTTACGGTTATTTGAACGTAATGTTAAAACTAATATTCTAACAATGTACGTTATTGTATGTACTGCTTAGAGAGGAATAATACAGTACTAATAAGTTAGAGTTGCAACTTTTTCTCAGGAAAATTAAACTATTATAGGTGTGGCAGAAAAACAATCTTAAACTCAATTTAGCATAAATCTAACTACTTCTTACTTCCTATTTCAGAAAACCATACATTTTTTTATATCCAACTGGAATGTATCTTTAGAATGTATCTGAACTTTTCCTTTAACAATTTTTAATAACTATGATAAAATCAAACTAATAGAATTGAAGTTATTAAAAAAATGTAAATAAATTTATCATATTGACTGTTTCATACTCGAAAATATAGACAGAAAAAAAGAATATTTACAATTTAAATACAGGTATAAACCATAAACTAACAACTTTCAAAATAGAAAAAAAATAAACGAATTATTGTTGAACAGTTAAAAATAATAGGAAATATTCTCTGGTCTTCATCAATGTCACTTGTATCGTATATATTTACATACTTCGCTATACAAATTTTTAAATTTGCAATAAGTTTGTCTGGTATTTTAGCTCAAAATATGGACATTATATTGCATAATTGAACTAGTTTTTCTGAGTACATTAAAAGATGTTATTAGGAGACATTATGAAAAAATTACCTAATTGAGTTTATCATTGAGCTGTAAATAGTACATTTCAAATTAGTTGGAATTGCAACTAGACCTTTATTTTATAAAAATTATCATTAAAAAATAATATTAAACTATTAAATTATTATAACTATTAAAAATAATTATATCATTACTTTTAAAATCATTTCAACAAATAGCTAATTATTTCATATATTTATTTATACATGTCTCAGATATTCTCATATCATATTTTTTATTTATAACTGCGATAGGTCTAACTTTGCCCGAATTACTTTTTTAAAAGCTATAATAAATTATAACCTAGAATATACATAAATTAGAATTTAGAAATAGAATTTAATTCATTAAATTAGAATTTAGAATTAGAATTTAATTCATTAAATTAGAATTTAGAATTCGAATTTAATTCATTAAATTAGAATTGAATTTATTTATTATATTGATATAATATATTGAGAAAATTAANGCGCTAAATTTTATATAATATTATATTATAAACTTATATTATTATACTTATATTATTATACTTATATTATTATACTTATATTGCACTTAAAACACGAATGAATACATAGTATCCATGATTCTAAATATTTTTTTTAAAGTGAATAATTTTTTGCACGATTTTTACTTTATTTTTAAAACTATGTTAAAACTGTTCTGTTGTTTTGGTAATATCGGCATAACATTCAGACGGATAAAGTATTTCGCCACTCATGTTATCATTTTAGGAGTCTTAAGTTAAATGTTTCGGCACATTTATAAGATATAACTTCGACTTAAAATTTTTTCAGCCGTCATTTTATGTTATTTCAAGTGGAAACAATACCATGAAACTATCTGTAAGAAAGAAGAAACTGTGTTTGGAAGTTCTTCAAACCCACCTCTAAAAACCATTTGTCAGATATTTTTGACATGTAGTATAACTTACGGTAAACTGGCGATTTTTCAAGTTTGTCAGTTTCAAGGTTTTCATATACGATAGAATTAAACATTTTCTTGTGGTGTACATGCAAGTTTTAAAATTAAAATGCATTTCAATTTATTTGTGAAAAAACGTTTACAATTTTTTTTAAGCAATATTTTTTAATTTTATAAGAGCGTGGAATAAAAATTAACTTCGGAATAGCGCAATTAGAAATTTTCTTAAAAAAAACGTTTAAAAGCATATTGAGTGAGGAGTTATTGTTTTTTTCTGCTTACAACTTTTCTGGATATACTTTATTTGTTCTGTAACAATTTTTTATTCAAGTCAAAAAGGTTTTCTAAGCTAATATAAGACTAGTTTTGTTTTGAATAATAATTAATTGTTGCTAACATTTATCTTCTCTTTCGACTAACATAAAACTTATAAGAGCGTAGGATGTTTAGATAGATGTTAGATGTAGGATGTAAGATAAAAAGTGTTTGTATTGGGATTCAATTTTGTTTTGTAGAGTTTCTTTGGAAAATGATTTCATATTTTTTGCTAGGTAAAATAAATTAAGGATTTTACATAATACATTTAACGAGTTTTAAATAAAATTTATTTTGAGAATTTCGCATTACATTTTGTCCTGATAATGATTGAAATAGTTAGGTCAAAAGACAAGAAAAATATCCTTACTTGCTAACTTCTATGGGTCTGATCCCCCCCAAACCCCCCCCCCAGTTACCAGCCATCTAATAGAGAAAACTTTTAATGTTTTCGCTTACTGTTGAAAAAAAAGTCTTTAATTTTTACTCTTAATTCTGTTTTTATCTTTTAACAAATATTAAAACCAAAACCTGAAATCATATTTCATTGTCCTAGTTTGGGTTACCTCTTAAAATGGAAAAATTTTGCTATTAATTACTGTTAATCTGGCTCAATTATATATTTATAAATTGCATTTATTTTTGACAGACATCTATAGATTATCAAAAAATATCAACAAAAAAATATACGGTATATGTCAACTAAAATCATGAAAAAATGCATTTTTATCGGATGTCATATTATCTAATCGGATGTCATATATGTACTAGGATGTACCTAGAAGCACAATTAGGCGCAAATTTTAAGATGAACCTTTATAAGGTTCCATTTAGCAACTTAGTAACGTGTTAAGTTGAGCCATTTTTATGTTCAAGTTGAACTATGGTTTAAGAAGTAGGATGGTAGAGTTCAGCATGCTTATGTCGCAGCAAATTTGAGATATATTATGGTTCAACACGCAATAAAATGTCGAACAGTAGTGCATACATAAGACCGAAATTTATTTAAGAAAAGCATTTTAAAAATTTCATGAAATTTCATCTGTTAACTGTTTTTGCTATAAGCCAGAAAAAATTTAAGAGGAAGCACTAAATCTTATTTTGCAAATTAACCCTTTTAGATGGCTAAAATAAAAGGCTCACTGAATTTTAATTGCTATATATTTCTACTTTGAGTCACAAACAAAGCTTAAAGTTGCTCTCTGCTTCAGACCTTAACCGACGAGTCTTTGCAAAATGCATTCTATTTCATCTTTGTTGCCTTAAACATAAAAAAAAAGAAATCCGTTAAATTACCAAACACCCACCTCTCGCGAAAAGAGTAGAGATTAACCACATAATTAACCAAACACCTAAGCTCCCGTATTGCGTGGTCTGTAACGATCTGGGTGCATGCCAAATATAAAAGATTTGCGTCCAAGAACAATATGACCCAACCTTTGCCAAACTCTAGATCTTTCACCTAATTTGTCTTATTAACTCTGTCATCTGGCAGATGGCCAAGCAAACTTAAGTAGTAGATGAGGCATATAGATTTACTGAAGTGACATCTGCTTGGCCAAACTGATGTCACTTATAACCGAGAGAAAACAATGAGCAAGAAGGCGACAATAATGTTATTGGATTTTCAGATTCGATAAAACAATGAGTTGCGTGAGCTTTGTTACCACTTACTACGCCAATACACTCGTTTCTGCTACTTTTATTGGCTCAAGCAAGGGAAAGGGCATCAAATGACCTTACTTCTTCGCCAAGTTTCTCGATATGTTCCGTGCCTTCGGGTACATGAATACTACTTTTTTATACCGTCTTTATCGGATGTGGGTAATGAAGATTTGGTAATCCTGAAGAAATGGGTGTAATTTAAATGATATCGCTGTGAGCCGATTTTATGTTCTCAGGGGATTTGATGTAGTGTTTTTACTGCTTCTCTATGGTTTAATTTTTGTTTACTTTCAGGTTAAGTTACAGAACTGAGCATTTTCTGTCAACTCTAGCAATGGGCAATTAAACATTGTTGGTGGTTTTGCTTTTTTCATAAAAAAATTAAATTTTTTCGTTCTTCTTCCACAGCATGTTTTTTAGTTTAATATTTTGAAATGTTTCTGATACTTATTTTTTATATTTATTTCTCATTCAGTTTCAGTTTTTACATGAATGTTATTTGTGAATTTTAGTTTCTTCATATTGATTTGAGTTTTTTTATATGCTTTAACACGATGTTTATATCGATATTTTGTTATATTAATTCAATATTTTGTATTACTTTTCGAACTCGCCCATTTCAGGTGAAACACGTTAATAACATAATTATTTTTGCGCATAGTTTTCGATCTGTTTTGTTAATTTGATGATTTTTTTCCAAAAATATTTTACTTACTGATAATTACTATTTTGAAAATATTTTTCAAAATTTCAAGAAATCTTTTGATCTGTAAAAATTATTTTTAAAAATAGGGCGCTAAATTTTATTTACATATTAGAAAATTCCTTTTTTATGATAAAAACAAAGAAATTTAAACATAAAAGTAAAAAAAAATATATGCAGTTGCTAAAAAATGCATCGAATAACAGGAACTTTCCAAAATAGAATTTTTCTGGGAGAAAAATCTTGTAAAGCAGTCTTAGGTAAACGCATTTTAATGTTACCATCCCTGCCAATTCAACGGCTTCTAGCACAAATTGAAATAAGTGGCGTGATACATGCTTGTGCCTACAAATGAACGAATATTGACAAATGGCTTGATGGATTTAGCCATTTTTCAACCATTTAGGGAAGAAAAGTATTTTTTTTCTAAAAGATGACCATGTGTTTATTTAATAACAACTAAAAATGTTTTAATAACAAATAAAACTTATGAATACGACCAGAAACGTTTCTCTAAAACTTAATCAGCTCAGAGTTTTAAGTTTATAAAGTGCACATAAAATTTCAGCTCTTAACCCGGGCTAAACTCTTTGAACGCCATTATTTTGCATTCATGAAAAATTTTATCTATTTTTGAAATGCTATAAGATAAAATGTGAAGAACTTTATAGTGACCGAAATCATAAAAGAATGTGGAAAACTTAGAAACTGATATTTATTTATTTCAATAATACTATTAAATCAAAGTATGCTTGTCTTAAGGCTAAACGTTTTCAATAGCTATGGTTTCATTAGTAAAAAGGGGTGATTCTACATTTTTTGTTCTAAATCGAAGAAAACAGAATGATACAGCTTGATATCATCTCTTTCATCCTTTGCACATAACCATACCATGATGAAAAACGTTATATCATATATATATATATATATATATATATATATATAGTGAGTGTGGCTCACTACACTTTAATTTTTCGATAATTTTTTTTGAATTTCTCAAGAAATACTTAAAGAACCATTTTTGTAAACTTAGAAGTGTTTAGTTAATGCAATTTTTCATACTTTGCAATAAAGTTTTTTAAGCTTTCAGAAAATCGAGAGACCAACAATAAATTACGAAAGAAAATAAGCATTTTTGAACTCCCTATGACAGAATATAAGCAATTGCTCCAAAAATGTTTCTTAATTATATTGAATATTTTTAAAGTTACAGCAAAAGAACATGAAACAAAAAAAGTTTTTTTTTTATAAAAATGTTTATATTTCCATAAATATTTAAGCTATATTTACGAAATTTTACGCGGTCCTTGAAATTAACAACTAAAGTAATTGGTACAAGTTACAAAATTATTGCTTGATTTTCTGTTACTTGTTTTCTTTTGTAATTTATTTTCGGTCCGTAAAGCCCCGAAAAGCTGTGAACTTTATTGAAAAATATGAAATCTTGCATGAACAAAGCACCTTTAATGTTACAAAATAATCTTTCAATTATTTCTTGAGAAATTTCAAAAAAATGTCAAAAACTGAAAGTTTCTCTTCCATTGTTGTAGGGTAGTGTGAATGAATATTCCTATAGATATTATAAAGTTTTTTTTTTACTATAACTTTATAAATATTCACTGGAATTAAACAAAATTTTTGGAGCAATTTAAAATTAATTACAAAATTATTGATTTAAAAAAAAATAGCTGAAATATCCGCACGATATGAGTATTTAATTCCTTCATATTATTGCATGCATAGAAAAATTTAAGCTTTTTATAATTTTGTAGAGAATCGTATTTGTCAACTAATGAAAAAGTTTGATTATCTTAAAACTTTAAAAAGTTTTAAACAATTTTCATTATAGTCTTTGTACTTTTAAAAAGAAAGTTAAAAACGATAAAAGATTGTCAATCAATTTCATTTGTACTATTAAACAAAATGTATTGAAAATTAGACCGGCATTGGAAAGATCATACCCCATAAAAGTATGTTTTTTTCACATATTATTATGCATTTGCTTATGTATTTTATCATTAATATTTTTACTCAATATTTATAATTAAAACAACAAAACATGAATTAAATGTACTAAAATACAAAACATTAAAGTATAAAGAAATTTAAAGATTTTATTTCTACTAAAAGTTTTGGGAAAAAGATTAGATTTTGTTTCCTTAAGCAATGTTTTCATTCAATCCTATCTTTCCTATCCTATAGTAGCACTCTAATCTTTTTCTTGATTGAATCCCATGTTTTGCCTACTTTTCTCAGAGCCTAATCGACTTGTCCACCCATTGTCATTTATTTTGTCAATGTGATCCTTTTTCCATATATTTAAGCTTCGTCTTACAAATAAAGCTGTCCCATTTCTAGGATGCTTTGATTTTTCTTTTAGATGTCTAATATGATTATGCATTCAGTTTACGAATACATTGATTAAATGTATTATATAATAACTGTTCGTTGAAATGCGCATTAGGGAAGAAAAATAAATGTAAGAATGTTAATATATTGAATGTCTCCCTAATAAAATATAATATACTTTTTATTCGTACACTAAGTAATAAATTGCTTTTTTTATTTATTTAGGTTTGGGAATGCGACTTTGGATTTTAATATATTATATGTAATTTGTACATATTTATTACATAACTAGTTACTATAGGGGAAAAGTTGAACAAAACCGGGTTTAAAAGATTTTTTTTGTCGTTTCCTAAGCAGCTATGAATTTGAAATCACTTAAAACTTTATTTGAACAATAAAGTATTTAGTCTTTTGGTTCCGAAAATCAATAGCCTTTAATATTGAAAAGCTATAGTTTATAGGTTATATTAATTAAACCAAGTCAACAAATTATACCTGATTTTATTCTGCCTGTTTAAATTGAGTATGCATAGAAATAACTCCCTCAGAAATATATACTTATCGAAATTATCTCTTACAATGACCTTTACAAAGAAGCATAGAAGGGCTTAAAAATCATGGAAAATAAATAATTCAGAATTGATTGGCTTTGGAATTTAACAAAGCTGTATATACTTCCAAGTTATTAGTTGTTTGTTTTTAAGAATAGCAATCCCAAATTAAACTTTTATTGTGACCCTCTGCCTATGACCTAGCACTGCTTAAGAACACATTGCTACATCCTTTATAGTTGAGGTATTTTATGTAGAATTCTAGAGATTTTGAATTAAAGTACATGTCTTGACAAACGTTACAGGCTGGTCATTTTCTAAGTCTTCTTTCGTCTGGTTACGTGAAATCTGCTTTAAATCGGAACTAAATATTTTTCTATAGCGGGTTTAGTGGTCTTAAATAATATCCACCTTAAGTTTTCTGGTATTATTATTTCTTTCTTACTGTTTATGCTCCGGGTCTAAATTGCAAGAGGAAGAAATAATTATTCTTCTAATAGTTAAAGAAATGAATTCTTAGGTATACAATTGTTCACAGCATTTAAAAGAATGTAATTTTACATGTCAAAATACAAAAATCTGAGCTAAATCAACCGAATAGTTCCCAAAAAACCGAATATTAAATAAGTCGTATTTTTAAAATTTGATTTCTCAGAAATTATCGGATGGAACTGAAACAGCTCAAAATTCGTGTTTAAGAAAATAGACACAGCAAAAATGTACGCGTTTTCAATGTTCAAACCAAATTTACCAACTAAACGAAGAATTTCGTTCTTACTTTTCCTTAATTTTTTAAACATTAAACAGTAATAAAAACGGAGCAACCTCCTGGACTTCGAGATCAGGATAACAGGATGTATTACAGATGCAACTTTTCCTGCGATTTCTTCGTATACAGAATACTAAACGATAAAGTACGAGGCGCATCTAGAAAGTAAGTTTCCCGAATTTTTTTAAAAAAAGAACTCATACTTTCAGGAACATATTTATTGTCAACAAGTACAGCAATGCATCAGCTATTTTTCAACATAGCCACCACCAGAATTGAGACACTTGTGGTGCCGTGGGATCAACTTTTGTATCCCTCTGTCGTAGAACTCTGCCACCTGTGAATGGAACCAGCGTGTGACAGACGTCTACCATTAGTGTGACCGTAACTGTGAAACACTGCCACAAATTGTGACGCGCCATTCAAAACAAGAGTCGTGGAATTGCAGTTGTTGCGCTCCATCATGACAATGTTTGTTCACATACGGCACGACGCACAGCAGCTGGCTGTTTTGACGGAATTTGGCGGGGGGATGTTTGGTCGTCCACCCTAAAGCCCTGATCTTGCTCCCAGCAATTTTCACGTTTTCTTGCACCTCAAGAAATTCCTGTCCTCCGGTGAGCGTTTTGGCATCGACGAAGAGCTGAAGACATCTGTTATACGCTGGTTCCATTCATTGGTGGCAGAGCTCTACGACAGAGGGATACAAAAGTTGATCCCACGACGCGACAAGTGTCTCAATTCTGGTGGTGGCCATGTTGAAAAATAACCGAAACATTGCTGTACTTGTTGCCAATAAATATGTTCTTGAAAGTGTGAGTTCTTTTTTTTAAAAAAATTCGGGAAACTTACTGGAGGAGCCTTGTAGTATTTAAAAATCTAAATTCGTATAACTTAAATTTAATAAGCATTATTATTAATTTAAAGAACCACTGACAACTTTTCAGAAACAACACTGTTGACATTTAAAATTTCTTTAAAAAAGAAACAAAAGTGTGCACAAAAAAAGTACGTAAGAGTACATACGAAAAGAAGAATAGATATAAAAAAATGCACTAAGTGATTTAAACAAATGGAAAACATCACGTTACGAATTTCGTTGAATCCATTAATTTAGTCTTAAAAAATAAGAACTTTTATAAGAAATTTTAGAAAAATGGAATCAAATGGTGTATCTATTTTCTTTATTACGTTTCTTGAACTGACAAAATGTTGAACCTACCTAAAATAAGTATTCAAACACTTAGGAATTAGGATCATCAATATTCGTGGGGTAAAAATCAAAATTATTTCATCCCAATTTTTCAAAGCTTTGCTACCGGAAAGCGAATAGCCACTACTGTATTTAATTAATTCCTTTGTTTACAACTAGTTACATGCTATTTTTGGCAGCAGTAATCTAGTTGGAAATGCCGTGTTCCGGATTTATCCAGCTCTGTTAATAACTCTTTAGTTTTTTATTAAAACTTTTATTATTGTTTATATGGTCGTTGAATTTGGCAAAAATTCTTTATTCAAAGTGTAATTTATTTATTTATTTAATCCCCTCAAAGAAAATATATCTAAAATATATCAATATCTAAATATATCTAAATATATCCAAATATATCAATATCGAAATCGACGCTAATGACGCTCACTCCTCGACCTTGTAGTTTTTTTACCCTATCCAAGATTTAATCAGATCTCGAGTTGAATTTTGGAACAAACTTATTTCTTTTTAAATAAATCAGCATATTTCTGTGTTAAACCTTTATAAATCCTAAGACCATGATATCGTTGAAAAATGGAATATTTTGTGTAGATGTGTTTGAATTCAGCTGAAGTATCAGTTCGCTAAATTCAGGGAGTTATATATAATAATTCAGGAATCGGAAAAGGAAAATAAATATTTATATAAATATTTAAATATTTATAAATATTATTAAATATTTATGTATTAAATTTATATTATTAAATATTATTATATATAAATATTTATATAAATATATCCATAACTTTTTTTTCCAATGCTAAAAAATCCCACCACTGAATTCTAGAACTTGATATGATATTCACGAACAATCTTTTATATTTAAGATAATCAGTCTTACTTAAATAAAAAATAAAATACTCAATTTCGTTTGACTTTTGGTCCTAAACAGCCTGTGATAAGAAATAAGATGCAAAATGTTTGAATAGTTTAGAACAAATTTCTTGCTACGAATTCTTTTATGAATAGTTCTTAGACACGAAAATGAATTATGTATGAATTTGGACAAAAGCCCGTTTCATTTTCTTCACATCGAATTCTGTTACACAAATTATACAATAAAAAAAGGTTATCAATAAAAATATATCTTTATGATGAAATAATACTGTATTTTTTAAATAATAGCTGAAAATATTTTTCTTTTAATTTTTATAAATAAACAGCTCAAAATAAAGGAGTTTAAAGTAATAAATTTTGCTTTTGTCATACATAGATCTTCAAATTAAAATTTAATTTTATTTTTATTAAAAATTACATATTGTTTTAAATGGCATTAGATATATTTAACATCATTGAATAGTTATATTAAAATATAGTATAATTTTCCATATAGTTTACATATACACCGAATTTATACTAAAATATTGAATAATCAGGTAATACACTGGTTATCATAAATTAAGGAAAAATCACAAAAATAGCGATAACTCTTTCAAAAGTAAGCCAAACCGTGCAAAATTTNGTATATTGTGGGTAAGTTTCATAAAATTCCATGTGTAATTTCTTGAGTTATCGCGATTTTTGTGAATTTTCCTTAATTTATGATAACCAGTGTATATTCACAGTATGTAATATGCAAGTTCTATGCACAATATGAGGAAGACTTGTTGTTTAGAATTAATTGCTGTTCAAAATCTGAAACAAACTTTCGAAAGGAAATTTATACACACTTTTTATCAGAAATATTTATCAAAATGCAGACTTTTTTCTCTAAAAAATATAATTAAGAAACAATAAAAAATGCAGGTAAAAACTCAACTTTTTCTTTTAAAATTTTCCGGAATAATAAAACAAATGTACTACTATCTATTTCTAAGACTTTATTTTTTTCTTCTCTCAAGAACTTTTGTAACAATAGGTTGTAAGCGGCTTAAAGTCTTAAAAAGATTGTTAATTATTTATTATGAAAGCGCCTATGGCACCATTAGACAACCAACAATTTAAATCGCATCTTGTTTATTTTTTTACATGTTAAAAAATAAATATTTTAGTATACTCTTCATTATTTCCTTTTAGTTTCTTGAAAACTATTGAAATATAGCAAAGAAAACGATGCGGTAAATGCTTTCAAAGAAATAGAAAAAAATGCATAAAATAGAACGTCTTTGCTAATTACGTATTCCAAATGTTGCTACTAAAGAATAAGTAGCTCACAAAATTGGTAAAATAGCGGTTTTTAAGAGACAACATTTCTCTTTATTTATTCTTAAAACGACACGTAGTAAAATGAAGAGAAAAAAAAATAGCAAGTTGTCTTCGATGCAAGGAGCCATTAAATTCGTTTGTTCCGCTTTCCGAGTTTTGTGCTTAAATACCGAGAAGGGTACGTTGGGTGTCAAAGTAATGTTTTCTTGGCGACGGCTTAGTAACTGAAAAATGGCTTTCATTTTGTTTGGGATCTTTAATTTACTTTATGTTTGGCGAAGAAATTTTTGCGGTATAAATTTCACTGTTTCTCTTTCAACGTTAATATTACTTTAAGATGCTTCAGCTACTAGGATCATAAAAATTAATTTAAGTGTCGTAAATGTGTCGATTTGGAAAGAGATAATATGTTGTGATGAATTTTAATAGTTCTTTTCAACTCTAAATTTTTTTGAATTATTGCATGCCATTTAAATGCTTCAATTAAATTTTTATGTAGTGAGTGCATTTTAATAAGTTTATCAGTTTAAAATTACAATTTTTCTTTTAAAAAGTTCATTTTGGAATTATCCGATTTATTGAATTATTATACATGCAATAATTTTTATATTTCTAATATATTATTTTTTAAATTATTATTTATGATTTTCATTAGGCATAATTTTTTTTTTATTTTCATCAAGCAATTGTTGCTTTTCTCACCTGATAAAAAGCATACTGTTTTATCATACTGATTTCTAAAAAGGAATGTACTTAGTCACTCACCTGTTAAACTGAGGTTTTTCCTTTTTTTTTTTTTGAACCGAACAAAAATATTTGTTTAATTCTCTAAATTTGTTTAAAAAAATGCGAAATTGTGATTAAAAAATTTCAAGAAAACGAACCTGGCAAAATTACTGTTAAAACTTGTGAAAACACGTTAAAGGAATAATCAACTTTAGTGGTGAGATCGCATATTTTCTTAATGTTAAGTGCAAATAAAATATTAGTATTCGAAGTGTATAAGTTCTATCTTATATATTAAATTAAAAAGCATTATTTATTATAAAAATCGAAAAAAATTGCTTATTTCTAGTTTTAAAAGAAGGGTAATTTGTGTTTTTAAATTAAGTTTGCAATAGAAAAACATATTATTAATAAATATTATTTTAAACCAGTAATTTCTTATGCTATACTTAATTTGAATAGTATTTTATGTTAAAAGGAATTGAATGTAAGATGAACTTAATTACACCCCCTTTTACATACAGTTTAGCAGTACGTTTAGTGTCAAGTATAAATTAAAAATTAGCATTGTATCTGGAGTATAAATTACGTTTTCATTCTACAATTAACTTCATAATCTTTTAAAATAGACTGAATATTTTTTATAATCCTTTTGTATATAAAACGTGAGCTACATAAACAATTCAAGTTCTGTGAATCATTTTAGTAAGTAACACAGAACTTGATAAGATACACAGAACTTGAATTGCTTATGTAGCTTACGTTTTATATACAAAAGGATTATAAAACAGACATTGTAAAAAATATTCAGTCTATTTTAAAAAGATTATGAAGTTAATTGTAGTATGAAAACGTAATTTATACTTCAGATACAATGCTAATTTTTAATTTATACTTGACGTTAAATGAACTGCTAAATTGTATGTAAAAGGGGGTTGTAATTAAGTTCATCTTACATTCAATTCCTTTTAACAAAAAATAATATTCAAATTAGCTTTTAAATTAAGTATAGCGTAAGAAATTGTAATCTCATGTACTATTTTTTTATTCATTTCTTTATTTGATGAGTAATTTTGGAATCAATATTTTAAAAAGTTTAAAGAAACTACAGCAGAAAAATTAAAACAAAATTATTAGTAGGGACAATTTTTAATCCTTCCAAATAAAACTATCACTAGACTTTAGGTATTTTAATACTACTCGAAATTGTATCACTGAACTTCATTAAAGATTGTACCTTATTTTTCTTAGCGTAAAGTTGTAGCTAATGGGATCTCAATGAGACAATGTTTCTGTCACTAACGTTATAGAATTTTAAATCGAGTTAAGTTTGAAATTTTGCTATGCGTACATCATAATTTTTTAACAGTATTTTGAAAATTTTTACAATAAATACAGCAACAACAACAAAAAGATCAATAAGCATCAACAGTTCTTAATGAGTATAGATAAATAACAACAAATAAATGTAAATAAAAGCTAATGAGTACAAAACTCACCATTATTAAATACAATAAAATAAAACAAATAATATTTAAATGCTTACGAATTTGTGAGCTTCTATAAAAATTATGGAAACTTGTAAAATAATATATAAAAATTAATAGAGATTAATAGATTAATAGATAATTCTAGCCTTAATTTTGACGATATTTCAAGGAAAGTATTTTACATATTTTGCATACTACAAAAAATAACACTGGTTATTGCTCATTATTTTCATTAATTTCAATTAAAGCAAAATTCTAAAAGTTAATTTTTTACAGGTTTTCTTCAACATTAATGACTAAAAGTAAATTAGTTCGGAGAATTAAGTTCCAAGAGTTTGTTTCAAAAATTAAAAAAAAAAGAGTTAAACGAAAGTCTTTTTTTTAAAGTTTTGACTCGTACAAAATATTAACTACTTCAAGAGTGTTCAAGAACCAGTGTTCTTGAAAATACAAACAAACATGGCAGGCACTTTGCCTCCGTCGCCACATTTAGCTTCAAAGGGCTCCAAAATGTTGAGCCACGTGATTTAATTACAACGGATCATTTAGTTTCACCCTTTTTCTTTTCCTTTATTATGTTCTTTTTTCCCCTTAAGTTTGGTATCTTAGAAGTATCTTCTGTAGCTTATCATTCAAACGTTGTTTTGTTCTTTTTTTTGCACACTTTCAGCGGAAAAAAGTATTTTAGCTTACAAACAAGTCTAACTTAGTAATTATCTCTCATTAGCTTCCGGAATGTTGAGTAACAGTTTTAAATGACTATTTGAAACGTTTTGTTTTTATTTTTATAAATTAAAGTCTTTTACTTTTAATAATACGCTCACTTAATGAAAGCTTTTAATTAAAAATCTTCCTGTTCTAGAAAATATCAGAATATGGTCCTAAAAAGAAACTGAACTTACGTTTTTCTATAAGAAACAATTAGGGATAAACAAGATTTAAGATTAAATTTCTTTAGAAAACAAAATAAAAAAAGTAATATTCATTATTCTAAAGATTACTTATTAATACAAATAATACTTATTGCAAGTATTTCCTATTTTTTTATATTATTTATTATTATAAATATTACTTATCGTAAAATTAAATATTGTAGTCTGACTATATTTTCGGAACGCCTTTTTACTTAGATAGTGGGGCAAAACTAATTATCTATTACTATTTCCAGGAAATATACATCAGAATATGCTTCTAAAAATAAGCTGAAATTATATTCTTCTATAAGAAGCAAATAGGAATAAATAAGATTTATAAAGAAATCACATTTAAAAAAACTTAAAGAACTCTAAATAGGCATTAATTAAGCATTTATTATTAAATAGATTAGATAAATTATTATAAATATTACTACAGGTACATTTCTGCCTATATTTTGATTTAAATATAAATATACTATATGTGTAGTTTGACTTATACTTAAATATTATTTTAAATATTACTAATTATCAAAAGATTAAATTTTACCAATTGGAAATATACTACTCTGATTTTGAATCTTCAAGAATCGTCATTGAAAATCCATCGAATATTTTCTATAGAATGGATATCAGAATATGCTTGTAAAAATAAACTGAAACAATGTTTTCTATAAGAAAAAAAATAGAATCATTGAGAATTCATGTTTAAAAATGAAATGAAGGAGCTCTAAACATGCATTATTATATAGATTATATATTATAATAATTACTCATTACTATAACTATTACTTTTTATCGTTAAATATTATCGCTTGGAAACTTATTTCTTTGATTGCAAGAGAAAACTTATGTATCAAATTGTTTCTAGAAATGAATTATTCTTCGAAAAAAAAACTTACTTCTTATTAGTATAATTGTTAATTATTGCCATCAAATTAAATATTGTTTTATAAACAGGTTACAGAAATCTTTCTTACTTAGACTGTGGGTCGAAAATTATTAATTATAAAAGTGTTTTTTAAGACAAACTTACTATAAATGAAAACTAAAATCCTTTATGCAGCACTTGAAACCATTCGGAATGTATTTGTAGTTGCTTTAGTTTGTTATCAGTTTCTTTTCTAACTTGTATTTTTCCTCTTTTTTTATACTAATTGTTTTATTGTTCTGTCTTTTTAATAAAAGAATAAGAATGACCTAAACGTATTGCATGTATTGTATAAAACCTAATTTAATTCTCAAAATATGGTTTTCTACATAAGAGTAAAAATTCCTAACAATTTCTTTGAAATTCAATAATAGGAAGGAGTAATATGAAAATTTAATATTAAAATTTTTTTTCAAAAATTGCGTCTAAATATCTGCTCGAGGTTACACAAATAAAAAAAATAAAATTGTTTCGAGTTCTTTTTATCAAAGTTTAAAATGTTCAATTAAATTCTTTTCTCATATACTAAATTAATAGTCAAATAAAAAGCACTTATTTCTTTAGAAATCTTAAATATATTTTGATATGGAAAATTATTTAAAATTATAAATATACTTCTAATAATTTTAAATATAATTGAAAACACGAAGAAGCAAATAATTTCTTTTCAATTTATTTCAAAGTAGTTCAGTTGAATTATTTTTTAACAAATAACTAATCTTAATAAAAACTCTTTCATTCAGAATTTCAAATATATATCAGTTTGAAAAATTATTTCATATTAATTAAAAAAAAAAAAACAAAGCTAGTTAAATAAAAGTATAATTATTCTTCAAAGAAGAATTTTGAGACCCCAGACATACTTAAATACCATCATCGGTTTTTAAGACCTCCAATCACTTAATAATCCTAAGTCATTAATACACCATTAGTATACTATTTTGAAATATATACAAATCATCGAAAAATAAGGTTCGAAAATATTCTGTGACAGGTCATGCTTGTGACACTCGACGTGATTATTTTGTTAAAAAAAATCACGTTTTAAATCTATATATCAGTTTGAAAAATTATTTGATATTAAATATAAAAAAAAACGCCGGCCAGGTGTCCGAGCGGTTAGCGTGCCTGACTGCGAAGCCATAGGCTGCGGGTTCGAATCCCGCTCTGGGCATGGATGTTTCTCTCTCTCTTTGTGCTGTCCTCTGTTGTGTGTGTGTATGATGTGTGAATGTGGCCCACCCTATAAACGGGTTTGTGGCAGTGTGGCGTGGGCAATGTTGCTCGCCTCCGTGACTTTGGTTCACAGGTGCCCACTGGGTAACGCGAAATGAGCAACAATTCTGGCATAGTATAGGCAAAGATTCAAATTCAGTGCCTGCCATTGAAAAAAAAAATAAAAAAAAAACAAAGCCAGTTAAATAAAAGCATAATTATTCTTCAAAGAAAAATTTTGAGACCTCAGACATACTTAAATACCATCATCGGTTTTTAAGACCTCCAATCACTTAATAATCCTAAGTCATTAATACACCATTAGTATACTATTTTGAAATATATACAAATGATCGAAAAATAAGGTCCGAAAATATTCTGAGACAGGTCATGCTTGTGACACTCCACGTGATTATTTTGTTAAATATGGCTTCTTTGGGTTTTTCATTTTATTACTCCTTTCTGGCACTGAAGATAAAACGTTTAATTCCTTCCCTGTAGCTGACATTGCCAAATGATTGATAATGTCTGGGGAATGATATAATTAATTCCCACTAAACAAATGAGAATTTAAGACCACAAATGCAAATTTCAAGTCATTATCATTTTGCTTATTTTTAACTTAAGAGGGTTCTTCAACTTAAAGTATTAAGTTCCTTAATGTTTACAGACATTGTAGTTTTTCGAATTTTAAATGTAATTTTCTCTTTTTACAATTACATTTACATCAGCATACTATAATCTATATCTGAAATAAATGTGTAAACATTTTTCTGAAAAAAAAATAGACGAATTGCGGAAAAAAATATGTTCAGGTAATTTTATTGTCGTAATTTGAATTTTTATTGTATAAGATCGAACATACAGGAAAATTAAAATATGTAAATTATCCAGATATAAATGCGGCATAGCTATAATTATAACTGTGGTAAAATACTTCCTATGTTTTATTTATAAATGTTTATTTATAAATGGCTATTTAAAAAAATTACTTAACATTTTTTGAAAGTGTTAAATTTGATGTAATATGAAAAGAAAACACATCAAATCCTGTGTTTCATATTTCTAGTTAAGTCTTAATTTTACTTCACGATAATCTTTTATTTGTGATTAAAATAGTTAACTATTTTTATTGCTTTGTCAGCATTATTTAAAGAAAACTGTAGGAGATTAACTACAGTAGCACAGCTGATATTATGACGATACTTTTTTCAGTAAATAATTCTTTTTGAAATAAATGGAAGGTTAAGGAGACAAAGATTCGATTTGCTTTTCCTTACAAAACTAATTTGGCTCTTATAACTGCTAAATAAATCTTGAATGCGTAATTTTCACTTTAGAACGGCTTAAGCCTAAGTCATGAAAGTTGGCAAAATTTGCTATAATGGCTATGCTCTATTGCAGCGGTCCCAAACTTCCGAGCCACTGTAGGAGCATGAAATTATTTCCATTTTATTTACTGTGGTGTTTTTCTTTTAAAAACGTGAATTTTTCTATTGATAAGAGGTTATACGGGTGCTGAGATAAAGCTTAATCTGAGATAAACTAAAGACTAAGATCCATCAACTAAAATCACACCCATACCATGCATGTAATTGTATTTTGTTTTGAAGGGAAATTTAAATACAATTAAATTAAAATTATTAAATCAAAACCATCTAAAATGTAAGCAAGCAATGTCCCCCATCTTCAGTGGGCCGTGGAAAAATTCGATAAAAATGTTGGGGAACACTGCTCCATAGGATCACGCCACTTACGACAGAGATAGCGAACCTTTGGGGGAAGGGTACCAACCATTATCTAAAATGAAAAAAAAAATATGCTTGCAACTTCCAGCTAAAAATATAAATGTTAATTACAGAATGATTAAAAAACTTTTGCGTAGACGGCACGTTTTTTTCAATGTAAGTCTAAGTAGTGGAGATTTAAAAATGCAATAAATGAAGCAAATATGAAAATTTATTTTTTTAATACAAATTTGAAGGCTTTAGTCAGCCAGATTAAGCTTGAGATAAAAATTATAACTTCAAATATTTAATTCTGAAAAAATATTAATTAATTATTTGAATCATACATAACTCAGTTGTAATTTTTAGTTGATCCCCAATCTATGGTAATATACGAAGATGTAATTCAGAGATGACTTATGATTGTTCAATTAGCGAAGTGTGTCAGGTGTTTGATGAACACAGTATAGATGCGACAGAATTAAATCTGAAAGAGATAAGAAAGAAAGAAAAATACAATAAATAGAAGAAAATCACTTCAAATATACATCTTCCTTTTATGCCCACCAATGTCTCTCCTGCCAGCTGTTCTTCCAGGTTTTCGACTAACTTGTCTTTTCGCCTTTACATTAACGTGAAGCATTATATTAGTGAACAAAAAATTAGGAAATAAAATGTATACAAAGTTAGTAATTCAGGTTTGTAATATTTTTGGAAATCTTTTTTATTTTTATTTTAACTCATTTAGTATGGTAAATTATTAATTTCATTAAAAGAAAAATGGTTAAAAGGAAACACCGGCTGTTAGGGATCATAGGAAAGTTAATTTGTTATTGCACTTTGAGAAAAGTAACATAACTGCAAATGCATATTTTAGAACTAATACGTTTTTCCCGCGAAAGTCATTTTTAGAAACCAAAACTAATAAAGAAATTAAGAATAAATTGAGTATTAAAACTATTTGAGTGTTAAAATTATTTATTTAAAAATCATAAAATGAATATAGAAAGGGTAGTTAGTTTTTCATACATTGTTTTGAGATAAAACTAAGACATATTTATTCAATTCACGTAAAATTCAGGATCTGTTTCAAAATTTTGAATCCTTCAAAAATTTTTATGAGTGCTCATGAGTCAAGTATCTTGACCAAGTAGAATGACTCTTAGACTGAAACAATGACCATCTGCTCAATTAGGAAGTAAAAACTACAACCCCCTCCCCCACGATTATCAGCGAAACAATAGGGTTCTAACTCATGGTACTTACCCCACCAGTAAATGTCTGCAGTTTTTATGGTGATTACAAGTTTAGAGAAGAGTATGAATAAATTAGCCACCCATTAGAAAGCCATTTATGAATCGTAATTAATATATTATTTATGTTTATTTATTGTAAAAAGGATTTTTTAAAAAAAACTTTTCAATCATATATTTGTATACTAAGTGCTTTAGATACTTCTGAATACTCAGTTATTGCTAAAGATCCTCCGTATCTCAGGAATGGCTAATATGTGTTTGCTATGCATTACTTAAGATTTTATTAATGTCTGAAAATAAAAGTCTCACTGGTCAGATGAAATTCAAAGCTTTTGCAATGCTATATATTTCGTACATGGCATGCTTTCTAAACAGCATTATCTGTGACTGAAATACTTGTGAGAATAGTAATGTTCCCTGTAGGTAAAAATCTTTTTGTCTATGACTTGGCCATTTCTAGTGGTAATGTTATTTTTTTCCTTGTTCTAACTTTATGACGCTATATTGCTAACTCAACATGTTTCTTTATTGCTGTACATTGTGTGCCTATTTGCATAAATAATATTTATGAATAGTTATCAATTTAAAAATATACTTTGTTCTATAAATCATTTTACCCCCTGATCGGCAATTTTATGCAGAAATATGTCACGTCACCAGATATTATTTTTGATGCACGATGTGCAAATCTTTTGCAATATTCTACATGTCTTTGGGTTTCATAAATTGAAATAGGTAATGCAAGTGCAATAGCTAATAACTAAGTCGTAATCGATCAGCAGCGCTTAGGTATTAAAAGACAAATTAACTCGTCACCGGCCAATGTGTTAAGCGAAAATCCCATTATTTTTTGCTATGTAAGCTGAATTCAGGCTATTATGTATCTATGCTTGAGTCTGCGTATAATGATCTATACAACAACGATGTCCGTAACGGCTTTTCTCTTCATAATACATACGATCATACCGTATGCACGCAAACATTACGCTTTGAAACGATCTCTGACTAAGACCTGCTACGTTTTTAACTTTTTTTTTACATTTTGGACAGTTCTCTTCTTGAAATGAATAAGATTATAGCAATGAATAGTGAAACTATGAAAAGCAATACTTGGTGCATATACGTTTTGGTGTATAGTTGCCATCAGTTTTGGTGTTGAGGTAAACTAGCATTTTTCACAGCTGCTACATTTTTATTTACTTTTTCATTCTTGTAGTATTATTCATTCACTGATTAATTTTTTTTTTTTACTGACACCTATTTTAATGTGGATTAAAATCAATTTTGGCTTCATTTCAAAATTATTTCGTTTAAATAGCATACACATTTCTAGTAATATATTCGTAATAGTTCTTTCAAACAATTGTTATTTTGTACATTTTAGGAAATTTTTTCCATGATAATTACAGCTGAAAATTTATTTTTATTACGTTAAAAATCATTAACAGTAAAACTGTGTTAAATGTTGCGGTTTCAGAAACTTGTGTAAAGTCTTCCGTGAAAAAATTCTTAAATGTTAAAAAATTACTATGTACAAAACCAGAAAAAAAAAGATTGTAAAGGAAAATAAATCTTTGATTGATCAATATAGCGCAATAACAAAATGGTTTTTACAAAAGCTTTATCTAAATTTATTCTTAATATTAGAATAACTTTTATACAGAGAACCTGGATATCAGTCTTTTACTTTAAAAGAATGTATTTTGATATTTACAAAGATAACACTGAAATGGAAGTCATTTGGAAGAGCATTTTGCAACAAAAGAATGATAAATTGAATGTGTTCTAGTTTGCTAGAGAATCCAATGGGAACATGGTTGTTTTCTTAACAGTAAAATGTCCCTCATCTTGATTCATCCCTTTTTGTGAAATAACACGCGCTAGGAATTGATTTTTTGATGAAATGACGCTTGTATTATTTTTAAAGAAAAACAAAAAAAGCTTATCATATTTAGAAACCCATGCATGATATGAAAGATAAATTGTTTCCAATTAAGAATATTTATAATGTTCCCTTTTAGAATGTGATATAACTTCAACTTAATCTTATTCAATATTTATTGCATTAAACACCACAAAGAAAGATATTGCTCGTCACAATGAAAAGTATTTTAATGGTACTTTTAAACTGGAAAATTATTAGTATTTTAAATATTGAAAAAGTCATCATATTAAATTAATCAAAAATATAGTAATTACAAGTCTAATTTAGCTAAGCGCATGATTAACATAAAAGTAGAGCAAAAATTAAGTGGTAAGTACTATTGCTGATTGTTTGGTCGCAATGAGCCAAATAATAGTAATCCAGGTTTAAAACTTGATATTTTTTTTCAAAAGGCAGAAGATAAAATTGAAATAACAAGTTACTAAAAACTACAAAAGAAAAAAAGGTTCAAAGTGCGAACTCCAATAATTTCTGAACCACTCATGTACATAACTGGGATATTTTGATTCATAAAACATCCTATGATAAACTCAATGTAACAATTGAAAAGACAGTTTGAGTTTTTCATAACGACAGTTAATTCGAATTTTTATTTTTGGCAGGCAAACGTGATATTACTTTTTTTTTTTAAATTCAGCCACTAATTTTTTTTTAAATATGGTCTCTGACATACAAGTACCTTGCTCTGTTTTATCACTGAAATTTTGTAAAAACTAGCAAACTATGTTAAAATTTACTGTATTTCTGGCTCCATGGGAACACCAAAAAGCTCGGTTATTTTCACCGAAGGGCTTTGGTGACGATTTTTAAAAAAATAACAATAAAATATGTTTCTATTATATGTGATAAAATTTGATCAATTTATCATGATACCCTAGATCATGACATAAGAATTATTTATTTGGTTAAATTTACTTTTCAGTTCTGTATTTTTTACTAAATGTGTGGTAATGAGAACTATAATTTTAAAAACCCGAATTCATTTTAAACTTTTACCGTATGAATGTAAAACGTAACTAATTAATAATTTAAACACCGTATGTTTCAATTTTATTAACCAGAATTGAGTTTTCTTTTTACCAGAAAGGGCATTAAAATTCCGTACTTTAGTTTTACCAGAATTTTTAACTCCATGAAAGATTATTTTCCAGTTTTCGGTGATTAAAAAACTGATCTTTAAACTAGTTTAATGTTAAAGTACAAAAATATAATTAATCTCTCTTACACAGAATTTAAATTTATTGAAAAAACAATATCAGGACCGACTCGTTATTTATAAATAATCTAACACTACAAAAACTCCTAGTTTGTTTTGGTGGCTTTGTGGGTAATCGAGATTGACAAGAGAGATTAAAGAAAATGGGCTTAATCAATAAAAGTTGTCAAGAAAGGTCTTAAAACTTCTTGTTGCTTCAGTAACTTTATCAGTTTTTCGCATACTTGGTATATCAATCATAAACTGTTAGGCTTAGATAAAAGTGAAAAAAATTGCCTTTTAAGAACATATTTTTACAACATCACAAAATAAAATAAATAATTTCAATGTTCGCATTTTTCATTGCTTTATATTTTTGTATTTTAATGTTTTTAACCACAACATACATTCAAATTATTATATTTTAGTTTTATAATATTTCTTTATCTCAATATACTATAAAATTTAGTGTAAAAAATTCGAAAAATAAAATATTTTAAACATCTGCACTATAGCTATTTGAATAATAATAACTTTCTGAAATTAATTTGAATTCAAGTAACTTAAAAATTAATGCTTTATTAAAATTTAAGATTGTTTGTTAATATTGGAAATTTTTATGCAATATTTTATTGATATTTCAAGTTTTTTGCTTAATAAAAAATAATACTTATACTTAGTAGGGGAAAGGGGGGCACATGTGAACAAATTTTTTTACTTCTTCATTTTTCAAAAAATATCATAAATTTCTCACAGTAAAGAAGCTCATATGTTTAAATAGTCTTTTCTTTGTCTTATGGAATTTTTTGAGATTTTTCAATAAAATATTTCTTTACTTTATGATATTTTAAAAAAATGACTTCAATTGTTCACATGTGCCCCTATTGGGGGTACATGTGAACATGCCTGGGGCACATATGAACAAGATTAAAAACACAAAGAAATCATCATATTTCAAGGAAAGAAATCTTTAATATGACAGATATAGATACGTATTATACTGAAGGAGTTGCAGCTTACTATGTGAATTTAAACTGTACAACAGTACTGTTAATAATAAAATAATTTTTCAGCTGTACAATAATTTTTTCACTGTTGGGTTTTTCACAACTTCATGTTCTTCAGGAGTTGTAATGGGCATTTTTCTTTCCTCTCTGATACTCTTTCATGCTTTTTTTTTTATNTTAGTACTTATTAATAGTACTTAAAAATAAATGATACCTAAACTTATAAATCTATGAAAACTTACACAAATGCTGCTTCATTAATATCTTGTTCATTATTTTATCTAAATAGTTACGATATCAAGAAAATTTTCTCCCTACAAAATATACCTTAATTTCAATTCTTGAATAAACAGTGTAATTGCAATTATGGGTATTAACTGTTTCCTATTACAACGAAATAACAAAAGAATTTAATTAAGTATGCTTTGTTTGTGGATTTATATTAGATCCGATTCAATAATTAATGGTTCTCCATCGTCGTAATTGTTTGACGCAATCAAAATAAATGTTTCCCTTTTACAAAATGAGCAAGGAAAATATTATCGTTACTCAAATATAACGAAAGCTGTTGAAGATACTAATTAAAAGGAGAATATGTGAATATTTTTAATATGTTTTTTTGTATTATTTGTAAAAAAAGAGTATATGTTTTTTTATGGATAAGTGAAAAATAAAATGCATTTGCATATTCATATTTCAAGAACTTAAATTTTTCAGAAATAATTCTTCATAATTACTTTCGATTCATTTAAGTATTTTTTCTATGAACTTTTTATAATTTTCTTCATAGCAAATATGCAAAAAATTATATATTTTTAACTATTTTAAGTAAATATTTTACGTACATCAAATTTTTAATATTTTTAGCATTTAATTTGATGATTACAGTTAATTGATAAGTTAATTGATAATTATTTTTTGGTCTGATATGGTTAGATTAGTTTTTTACTTCTAGAGAATTTATACGGTGGGAAATTAAAATATTTCCAACCATGGATGGATCCCGAAATCGAATCATTTAGTCGTTGGATAAAGCATAACAGAATTTTGAGTTTTTCATCTAAATCTGCCGTAAATAAGGATTTCATTTAAAAAGTCTCCACCAGGGTACTTTCTTTTCAATATTCATTCTCTAAATTTCTCTGTCTCCAGGATTAAAACCACATATTTACGTAACTGATCTTTGCTTCCCATAGCTGTGTGACTATGTAACTGATTTGATCGCAAGCCCTGCACCAAACGAATATTTAACTATAGTAAAATAAAATAAACAATTGTATAATGTTTGGCGGAAGTAAGAGTACTTAATAATATGTTGTAAATAAATCATTGGATTTATGGCATTTTCTAACTTACATGGTTTTCAGTTTTAAATTGAAAACAGTTTCGCTGTAAATAAAAAGTGTAGAAAAGGTTTTGTTTACTTTAAATCAACCAAAAACTCTTGAAATAAGAAAACTCATTTTTTTATGACATTCCTTTTAAAGCAAACTGATAAATTTATAGTTAACCAGAGTATATGTTATTAAGTCTAGGTTAGATGGCCACAAATAGGTCTGGGTTAGATGGCCGGATATTTATTAATATATTTCAACCGATTCAGTTTTGCAGGAAGCATATTAACTTGATTATCAATTTGGATAAAGAATTGCTTTTCACGACAACATAAAATATGTAAAATTTTGATATTTATTTTACTTAAGGGTTCAATATTTTTCATGAATTAAGGTATCTGTCATTTTTCATTTCGTAGGTTATATTTTTTTCAACTAGCTGGATCGTTGACAACTTATATAGTCCAATCTTTGTTCCTGAATAAAAAACAGGAATATTATAGTGGAGAAATGTTATAAATGCTATAAATCTGGTGGCCATCTCATCATCAACTTCAGGAGACATAATCACTTTTCATTTACACGTATTGACATATCGCCACGTATTGACATTGATCGTAGGATCCGCAAAAAAATTAATAATGGGTAACAAAAGTAAGAAAATAAGATTAATAAAGTATTCTTCACCATCACATTTAATGTTTCAAAATAAATATATCTCATTACGAAATCTTTGAGATCGTTAATGGTTTTCAATTGATATGGTTCCATTTTGACATTTTATGTTAAAAGTAATGAAACGAAATCTTCAGTTTTTTTATTACAATATTGAAACCATTTTTTAAAAATTTTTTGAGGACCGTACAAATCCTGCACATTAGTTTGATTCTACAGACCTAACATATTATTCGATAGAACACTATATATTATTCGATTTTGCACACTCAGAGCTTGATGAGTATCAGTGTGTTAGCCGGGAAGAAATGTAGAACACCACAACTGAAAACGATGACTGGCAGATGTGTAAGGTGCTTGCAATGGATCCTTGAAACTTGTACAAATTTTGAAAATCTTTGCAAACAACCGTAGTAAAGTGTTTTCGAAATTGATTTAATCTGTACATTAAACTATTTTTATTAGATAATTTTTACTTATTTTCCAAGATAAATTTCATTCTTTACAGCTTATTGTAAGTTTAAAATTGTTCACTGCATAAAATGTGCTATTTTCTATATTTTAGCTTCATTTTTGCTTTACTGTATAAAGCATAGATTAGATGACCATCTCACCTTGACACTAAGGAGAGATGGCCGCTTGTTAGTTTAATTTCAAACAATATTTTCATATTTTATTCTCAATATTCCGTTATTTTTTGCCTAAAATGTGTTGAGTACATGTATGAGAATTTAAAATATGCATAAAAATTTCTCCTGTCTCTATTCTTAGTACTTTAGCTTCTATTTGAAAAACAATGGCAACCTATGAACTATAATAAGAATAGTATACCCTATAATAGGAATATTTAACACTTAAGAACTTTCACATCATTAAAAAGTTTTCATGAAGAGCAATTCACTGTTTTATGAAGCGCAATTTGTTAAATTGTTTTTATAACTTAGAAAAAAACATGAAACTGTGTTAGACAAAACAAAACAAAATCAGAAAATCTTAGGATGATGTTAATAGTTTTAAAAATATTATTTATTACAATAAAGCTTGATCTGCTTAAATATGAAAGGCGATCCTAATACAAACTTAGAAAGCGTATAAAGGATAAGAAACTCATTTTACGAACTATCAGTTTCTTCAGACGGCTGTAATTTAACTTAAGCTATTCTAAGTTTTGCCCTCTTGGGAAAAATCAGCAGTATGTGACTTCTTTGAAACAGACGAGCACTTTCTCACCAAGTCCAGCTTTTAGCCCGCCCATTCATTTAATGTCGAAATAGATTTTACTTTTTTTGACCTTTTGACTACGAATGCACCTTTCTCCGGTGATGCTTCCCAGTTTTGTAAGTGGTTGGATACTTTATAGGAAATTTGAAGTAAGTGCTGCACTTTTCTTTTCTGATATAACACGAGGAAAAAAGAAGAGTTTTAGAAATATACCAACCTTAAAGCTAAAACTGGGAATATGCTGTAAATAAATCATTTGCTTTATACTGTATACTAACTTTCATGTTCTTAAGTTATGCATTCAGAACTATTTCGTTTTTAATAAAAAGCAAATTAGAAATGTCAATGTTAATTTAACTACCTAAATACCATTGCTAATTAATTTTCATTGTGAAAAGCAGATATATTTAGTAACATACCTGGCAAACGTAAGCCAAAAACTCTGAATATACAATTAAAAAATTATACTGTGCTTAGTAAAAATTATCATATTTTAATTTATAACGTATTTTCAATTATACAATTATATTTATGATTTAAAAGCAAAATGTCTGTCTCAAGATACGATGCAGGTACTTTTAAAATGCAAACTTTTAAAATGATTTCAGGTATTTTTGATACTAGAAATCAAATTTTTATTGTGTCAACCATGTATTTAAAACATAACAAATATACCAAATTTCAAATGTAAAAAATGATGAAGATTTTTGTAAAAATAATTTAAAATACCTCTAATTGAAGCGTCGCTTACGCTACAAATTATTAAAAGTAATTTAACTATTTTGAAAAAATTTCATGAATAAGGTTTAGAAAAATGTTACTGGATATGACACTTGACTTGAAATAAATTTTTTATATATGTTTATATAAATAAACAAAAAAAATTAAAATTCTCTAAAATTTTTAAAAACAATGTTCTGTTATTGAAAACAAAATAACTGTTTAAATTGCAATTTTTTGAATTAATTTCAAGTAACATTTGTAGTGGTGAGCAAAAAATACAAAATTTAACATATTTTGAAGAAAAGTGTGATATTTTTAACGACATTTAATTAAGTAAGCGAATTAATTACGACACAAATTTCTTACATTTCTGAAAGAGTCTGAATATAAAGTACCTTAAATAAGTGTAGTTCACACATAATAAGGTTTATAGTATGAATACATTGAATAAAATATTAAAATAGGGTTCTTTTTTAGTTCTTTCTTAAGATTTTAAACGTTCACTTATTTATTTCCATTTCTATTTCCTTCATGAAGAGATATATTAAAGAAAAACAATGATTTTTAATAATATATCTTTCTAACGTGAGAATTCTGAATATGCAATTAAGTAATCCTTGCATTCATGCTAAATACAAATTATTTTTTCGGTTTTACATTTATAACAGTTTTATTTAAAATCTTAATTTAAGTTAGAACAAAATTTAAGATACGATGTAGTTAAAATTTTTACTTCATATCTTTCGAGAAAGATTTAGTTTTTAATATTACTTCTTAGTGTTGTGGCAAAAATTGTTGATACGTGAAATATTTTAGGAAATACAAAATTACAAAGATTATTAGTTTATGAACTGAGAAACTGTTGGCAAATCACTAGTTTTGTTAATTGTATTTGGTCTACATTACAACGGTAAGTTAATAATCATACTTACTACTTATAAACTAATTATTATTGTCATTGATTCTGGATAAATTTGTTTACAATTTTCCGTTAATAACGAAGTCTGGTGTTCGTTAAGAGTGATTAAAATAAATTGACAATTTTGTTCTGAAAAAAACATGAAAATAGTTGTTCTCAAAAATTTTTTCGAAAAAAAAGCTGTGAAGTTAATAAGTTACCTTAAAAGTTTGTTCTACTGGGGATAAAAAATATTCAATTATATTTTTAAGACATGAAAAAATGAAGGAAAAATTGTGAGTTCTTGAAAAGTAGTCAAAATATTCAAATTTTAAAAGCATTAGTAAGAAAGTATTTTATTTTGTCTGTTTTTGGAACTAATTGTCACTGTAGAGCAACAACAAAGAAAGAAATCGTAATAACTTAACAAATACTTAGTCAAACCGGAGCGTCAGCTGTTAGTGATGGATTCAAGATGACGGCATTTAACTTGCTTCGGAACTAAAGAGTTTAAGTCAACGGTTTCTGTCATGTTTCAACTCAAATTATCATTTGAGCAGAAACGTCTTTTCTAATCACATCAGCGACTCTTATGATTACATTTATTCTATTGTATGAAAGTGAAGAGGATCCAAATATTTTTATAGGATACATATATTTAGATTCTAGTTACAGCTTCTTTAATTATCTTTATCATTAAAACTAGTTAAGCAATTAAATAAAGGGTTTAAAAATCAATAAAGTTTGATTTCCAGTTCCTTTACTAATGGGAATGGGTGCAAGGAATTTTATGTTACTCAAGATCAAACATGAGAAAATAATGGTGAGAAGTACAAGTGCATAAAACAAAAATAACAAGTGAAAGTATGAGTTAAAGGTAAAAAAGGAATTATTTTTGAATATCCTTTGTAAAAACTATGGTGCAATACATATCCGAATTTGGTGTTTGCACTGTGGGCTAGAAGACCATGATCTTTGGCCAAAAGTCAAAGATTAAATTTTCAACTAAAATATGCGTAGGCAGTTTTGATATAGCCCAAATTAAATATTCATAATCATTCCAAACATTATAATTTACTTTTTGGACAAACGAGAGTACAATGTAAAGAAAAATATGTTAAAATTTTTTTTTTAAATGTAACTTTTAAATTTCATTTCAGAAATATATATAGGAATTTCACCTTACTGTTACATTTTTATCAGAGTAATTAATCTGAAATTATAGTGCATTTTTTCAATTTGTTGGAGTAGTTAATACTCTTGACAAACTTATAGTTTATATCTTATCATTTGACATCTTACAATGTTCAACGTTGAATGAAACTTTGTTCCAAAAAGTTCCATGAGGTAATTAGCTAAAAATTTTTTTATTTTCTTCTTTAATGTTTTTTCTTTCGAAAAAACCTGCCTCATTTTGCCCGTATTGCAGGGGTGGAGTAAATATACCGAAAAACAAAAATTATGTTTTTTTTTATGTTTTCGCGTTATTTTGTAATTAATTCGCGTTATTTCGTAATATTACTTCGGAAATATAATTTGCTTTTCAATTTTAATATAAAATTACGTAAATTATTATATTTTCAATGCTATATTTAATTATTTAAACATACTATATTATTTTTTTTGTATTTGCTCGCCATATTTCAGCCGCCATTTTGCTTTTTGGGGTATTTTTAGTGTATTTCAAAATTTCAACTATGAATTCAATTTACATAAAAATCCCTAAATAAAACCCCCCAAATTTTGAAACAAATTTTATCGAAGTACTAATTTTGGTCATTAAACCTTGGATGTTGGCCTAATGTGGTTTATTTCACTTTAATACTGCATCAGACGGTCACCCACACTTAAAAGGGTGTATTTAAACTCCAATAAATAAGAATGCTTCCCCCAGGATTAGATGCGTTTTATTATTTTCGCTTACGAAGACACTCATGTTGGCGCATTTTAGATATCGTCAGTAGTTTATTTAAATCGAATGAGAGTTGACGTGCGCTTTTTTTTTTCTTCCTCACCGCTATATAATATTTATTGAAACTAATATGTAAAACAACATCGTAGCTGTTTCACTAAACAAGGAACTATCCTTGGTTACTGGTGCAATGGAACATTTACTGAAGCACCACTTAGGTGTAAGGTAGTTGCCACCGTTTTTGGTGTTCAGATACGCACAATTTTTAACAGCGTAGAGAAATACGAAAATTTAAGAAAAATTAAACTTTTTTTTAAAGCTATGCGATTACAAAAATTATAATTTACTGACTAAATGTATTAAAATAGTTTATTATTAAACGTATTCATGTATTTTACAAGACGTTACGCTAATCTGCTTTATTATAACTTTGCCGTTTACCGCTACACCATTTTTTTCTATTTTCGTTTCATTGCACCAAAGAAAAATAATAATTTGTTATTAATATTTTTTTAATCTTATTGTATCCATTATTTAAAAAGTTTAGTTACTTAAATTTGTATGGAGGTATAACTGATGTAGAGAACAAATAAAAAATTTTTTAAAATGGCACTTAGACGAAGTCATATCTGTATTATAACGAATCACTTTCTTTATAATCGAAAAAACCGTTTATGAGAAAAATAGAGATTAATTAGAAATTACAGCAAATTACTGTTTCGTAACTCATTTGTAATTTTTCCTGCATCTCTGTATTTCTCTTTTATACTATTTTTTGACATCGAAGATCGTTATTTCTAATATCCAATTGATCGCATGTTTCTTAGTGAGACATTATTTCTTCACTTTGCACATTATTTGGATTATATTTATATAGTGCAAACTGTTCCATATTTGTACAGAGTTTTTGCTTGTACTATATGACCGATGAATGAATATATCTATCAAATATTTTACTAAATACTTCTTATACAGCCATCGAGAAAATAACCATAAACTTGTGAGGTTCATATCTCAAGGATTTTCAAGGAACGATTTTTCTAAATATCTGAACAATTCCTTCGCGAAAGCAAGAGCTACTTAAAAATACCTGATAAATGACACTGGGGGACAAATGACCTGTCACTATTATGACCTGTTCAGAAGCACATAAAGTAACTGTTCATAACAGGAATCGCCCCAAGAGGCGTATGACAACATTTCCGAGCATGGATTCCAATACAAATTTATTGATGAAATTCCCTAATTCCCCTAGACATTCAAGCGATCCTTTTACTATATATAAGGTTTTTGAACTTCGTTTTGAAATTTCGTCAAAACATAAACAAAAAATGTAAATTAAAAAAACTGAAGCTTGAAGAATCTGGTTGCAGATTTGAAAGCATCTAAGACCTGTTTAAAAATTTTGCGCATTTGCGCAATGGAAAAAAAAAGTTCCCCCGTGTGGGATCCAAGCACTTGCATACATGTATGAAAATTAAAGCCACAAATTTGAGACATAAAAATTGGTTGTGGAATCTATCTAATAGTAATTTATATATATATATATATATATATATATATATAAAANATATTTATATATATATAAAATATTTATATAGTTTTGCATTTTTTGATCTAAGAATAAATTTCCAAATATATTTCGTTCTTAAAAAAGAAATAAAAAAGGGAAGAATTAGGATTTTTCTTTGTCGATATTAGATTTATTTCTAAAGTAAGATGATGAATTGAGGTTAAATAAAGTATATAAATTTGAAAAAATACCAAAATGTTCAAAAGACAGCAGGTTAAAGATGGCGAAAGATTTTGAAATAATTTGAAAAAGAAATATTTAATTCTTCAAATTCAGCCAATTTTAAAAAAACAAATATTTCATTTATTAGTTTGAAAGTTTCTATTAATGTTCCAAGAAGAAATGAGAATAATACAGTAGATGTGGTTATCATTTATATAATTATTATTGCAGTTTAATACATAAATACATGCCTTGCCATTTAATACATAAATTCTGACACATTAAACTAATATATGGAGCCACAAATTTACCAAGAAGTTCTCTTCAGATATTATTTATTTTATTTTTGGAATTCCTACGTTGAGATAAGCTGCTGTTCAATTTCATGGAACCTGTTTTGAATAAATAGTGAGCGTTATTTATTTTAGAAGGAAGATTCAATCTGAAGCAATCATAAAGTAGATGTAAAAATAAAATTTCGAGAAGCTTAATATTCAAAAGTGCTTTATGCGTCACCTGAAATAAATGTGATCCACTAAAAGATTCAATTTATGACTGTATTTTCAAACTCGCTTTCTAGTGTAGATGATACATATAGAGAGAAAAGCATTTTTCATTGGAAATGCAAAGTGTTATCTCTAACTCTGCTCACATCACAAACTAGTAAATAGATAAGATTTCAGAAGCAAACTTTTTTTTGCAAAATTTAGATTTTTAATAGTTAGATGAAGTTAACATAAATTTTTACAAAATAAATAAATAAAAACAATTTCAGGTTCGAAGTTAACAGAATTAGATTGAAATACATTTTAAAACTCATTTGAAACTTATATGGTGATAAATTATTCACTTAAATAATATGCTATCAAAAGTGTCTAAAACAGTAATATGCTATCAAAGAAGTAAAATGTGCCATAAGAAATACCTATTGATCACCTTTGTAAGTTGATCACCTTTGTAAGTTGATCACCTTTGTAAGTTGATTACCTTTGTAAGTTCATTATCCTGGTAAGTTGACTATGCTGATAAGTTGCTTGCCCTGGTAAGTTGATTACTCTGATAAGTTGATTACCCTTATATGTTGATTACCCTGATAAGTTGATTACTATGATAAATTGATTACCCTTTAAAGTTCACTCCCCAGGTAAGTTGATTACCCTGATAAGTTCACTCCCCAGGTAAGTTGATTACCCTGATAAGTTCACTCCCATGATTGGTTCACTGCCCTTGTATGTTGACGGTTCTTGTATTTTGAACCCCCTTGCAAATTGACCAGCTATCAATACTGACCTCTACTGTGAAGAACCAAATTCCTTCTATATCTTATATAGCGAAATCATTGTTATTTGATCAACTGTCTTGTATGCTGGAATATTTCAATATTTAAATTTTGTCTAGATGTGTTATTGTATGCTATTTAAAAATCTCGATAAGTTGACTGGAAACATAAATTAATGAAATACTGAAAAATTTGCATAATTATACTAGGAAATTTTTTATTAAGAATTTCACTGAATTGGTAATATAAAAATTGAAACCGTTTATGAGTTGATCATAGAGGAATTTCGTAACAAATATGTTTTTGCGTACAGTGAGCAGAAAAGGAACACCTTGAATATGTTTCATTATAATGATTGGAGTTTTACATACTAGGACATATTCTTCATGGTTCACTGTGGTGACCTCAAATATGCTAAATGAACTTAAAGTTTCAAATATGATATTTTAAGTCGCAAAATAAGACGCAACCTTCTCTGGATAAACACTTTTTTTCGATGGATTTGGATTTCTGACCCTCATATTTTGAGGGGTAGCTTCAATATAAAGAATATGGTCCTAATAGTCCAGGCAAGTGAGCGGTTTGAAGTTTGGACTCCTGAATGTTAATATTGCTTTTTGTGTATTTCACTATCTCACGAATTTTTCAAGTGAATCAAATAATTTATGTCACAATTATAAAATTCGTAAATTCAAAATTAAATTCCATGCAAAAAAATAGATTTCAATAATTTATTTCTGTTTTATTTAAGAAGTGTCGAAAAAAAGGAAAATGTAAGGGATACAAATTTTCACTTCACTCTGAAAAATGTATTTTTATATGGCAAAATACAGAAATTTTAATGAAATCGTCCAACTAGCTCCTGAGAAATCGTATTTTAAAAAAAGTAGTTTAGTTTTACACGCTTGAAAAATTGATATTTAATAAATCTGCATTTTTGTAATTTGATTTCTCAGAAACTTATAATTATAATTTTGTTTTTGTATTTATTTATTATAATTTTCTATTTTGTCACATAAAATTGCATTTTGTATAATAATGTAAAAGAATTGCATACTTTGCAAATCAAAATTTGTTTTCTACTATTGTATGAAATAGCAATAAATAATGAAGAAAAATTATTTTTTGAATGGCATCATTTCCGGATAAATATATTTTATAATCGGGTGCAAAAATGTTTAGATTTACTTAAAAAATTCTCGAGAAATGGTGAAATACGCAAAAAGTATAATTAACAATAAGAGTTTCAAGCTTCGGACTCTCTCTCTTAACCAAATTATTTGGACCGTACTGTGGCTACCCCTACCCCCTAATTTAAGAGTAGGAACTCCAAATTTGTCGAAAAAGTATGCTAATTCAGAGGAAGTACGTTTTTTGTGTGCCATTTTGTAACTTTTTTGAGCAATGTTGATGCATATAAATTTTAAAAATTTTAAAATGTATAAATGTTCTTGTGCTTTGACATTTTAAGAAAAATTATTTTATGAATAAATGGTATAAATCCCTTGCAAATATGCATATTAGTTTAATAAAAACTATTCAGCTCATTATGCAAATTGCAACTCATCCTAATTGCAATTTATTCCACTTATTTAATTTCTTAATGGGTTATTTTCTAAAAACAGTTACGTTAATAATGTAGTTTTATCCTGATAAAAAACAATGACTCATCCACCGCTATAAGCTGACCACCTTATTGAGGATGATCTCTAAAATAAATCACCTAGTTGTCAACTTACACAGGATTCATTGTATTTAGTTTTATTTTTTCATCTTCGAATAATCTACCAAGATAGTAAATGCGAGACAATATTTTGCTGCATAACATTGCAATGTAGAACGCATTGTAGAAAACGAATTCCTTACTCAATAATACAGTTTTATTCTATCACCTCCGAACAATCTACCAGGATGATAAATGCGAGACAATATTCTGCTACATAACATAGTAATTTAGAACGCAAATTAGAAAATTAACTTCTTACTCAAACACTGGAACTAATTTGCTCTTGTGAACGACAGCTTTTTAGATGAACCTATACCTGATTTACGAAAATAAATGAAGAGAAAAACTATTAAACTTTTCCATGGTTAGTCTATTTCCAATGATACTCTTAAGCCTCTGATCACTGGGATTCACTTAGCTTTGCAATATAGCTCTGAGCGTCTGTAAATAGATACAATTATAGAATAATCAGCAATATCCGGTATTCTTCCTGAGTCGTTTGCATTAAAAGCAAGTCCTTACATTCCATTTACATCTTAGCTAAGTTGATCATTATCAGCAATACAATATAAATTGAATATGGATATTCAGCTTTATTTCGAAATGTGTCGAAGAATCAATCATCCAAAAGAGAATTTAAAACAATAATATTAAGATTAAGTTGGCTGAATGTTTGGTTTCCGCCAACGCAATAACTATGTCATTAAAATGTACACAGAAATATTCATTTTTTATGATTTTAATATTTTTTGCATTTATTTTAGAATATTACTTAATAGAAAAAATCTTTTGTTTCAAGGACGAATTTTACTGTTCAAAATAATAATTTTTTTTCCTTATTTTTTAGAGTGAAAACATGGGCACTAAAATTCGGGGCTGCAGCCAACAAAGGATGCACCGTATCTACTTGTGTAAGAACCATAGCTGAGGTAAGCACTTTTTCTGGAATTTTATTTTTGTTAACATCATTTTTGCATTTTTCATTATGTGATGTATTTAATTCAAATATATTTATAATTGAGTTAAAACTTTTAATGTGATTTTAAAGCTATGAATTTATGTTCAATTAAATATTTTAAATGAATAATCGTTTTATTTTGCATTTTGCTCTTAATAAATATCAGAACATCTCTAATTCTAGTGTATAATTAGTTTTTCTTTGATAATGAAATTTGGAGTACAATGACAGTACATTAAGCTTCTTCCATAATTTAAATACTTATAGAAAATAACATTCCAAAATTTACATAGAAAAAATAACTTTGCTTATTGTAAAAGAAAAATTTACAATGATCTGCAATATTTCGGGAGAAAAAAATTATGAGCATACACACCTTTGGGATAATGTAAATAAAAGAAGAGAAAACATACAAACAAGATTAAAGGAGAAAAAAAATAAAAACTACCTGTTAAAAATACAAGAATCTATTTCAACTACAAAAACATACAGCTTTTTTTCCAACTGTCACAGTTTTATCCAGTTTTATCCACAAAAATGAGTGTTTTCGTATATTGTATTAACATCATCGCCAAAGTNTATATATATATATATTAATTGGGTTGCTCTTAATTCGTAATTATAAAATTTTTAATTATAAATCTGACGACTACATCAGCCAATAAGCTTCTTAGAACATAAATTTTGATAGAGAAGCATACCGACCCATCCAATCAAGGAAGAAAATGAGAGAGTTATACTTACGACAGCACGAAAGTTTCGCCTAGGACATAGGGTCAAGTAATAACAGAACGGTCATAAAACTGGAGATGAGAGTTGCTATAAAAATCTATGTGAAATGGGAGTTATCGACTAGCTCTTAACGTCGGCAAAGCTCTTCTCTGATGCTCTCTACCTTAACAACATAGTGTGTGTCCACATGCATCTAACATACTTTTTTTCTTTTTATCTCAGAAAAAATAGCGGTTTTAGTTGATGGTGAGTAAACTGTTGATACAAGCTATTTTTGTAAATAGTTAAATAATTGTTTTGTTAAAATGTGTGCATTTAAATTATGACAGCACATATTTTGGTTTATAATGGATATTATTTTATTAGTCAAGCCACTAAACAGAGGAAAGTATTGTTGTTACAGAATTCAATTCCCTTCCTGTTTTTCTGTTTCTTTTTAAATATTTAAGTAGTACAAACAGATTGAGTGATAAAGCTTAAAACACTGCAAGTTTTTTTACGAATTAAGGTAATAATTATTTATAGATGCGTTTACTTTTTTCTTTATTTAAATTTCTGAAAATTCTTAGCATGTTGGAAAACATCAAAGTAGCACTTTGGTCGTTAACTTCGCATGATAGATACAAGATGAAACCTTCGTTTTACTTTGAATGTTAATAATTATAAAAATATTCTAATTGCTGCAACCATAACTTTTTTTTAATAAATAGGCACAGTTTTACTCAATGATGAAAACGTAAATAATTATCTGAACAGTAGATTAAGCAAAAATCATTACAAACAGATTATGCCTAGGCACATTATTTATTGGAAAAGTGCCACGACCGTAAACTTGACCGAAAGCGCCTATTTACTTCTTGAAGAATTTTTGTGTTTAAAAATACAAAAAAATGGTGGCAACTACTTTAAACCAAAGTGGTGTCTTACTAAGTGCCTTACTACACCAAAACAAAGGATAGTTCCGGCAGTAGATTTACACCTAGAATTTTCCTTAACACTATTTGGTGTAAAGTGGCTTTTCCCATATTTGTCATTCAGCAACACTAAAATTTATAATTACAGTAAGATACGCCAGGAATTAATTGATTTGATTAAGGTTTTTTGTGTATTGGAATGAAAAATATAGAGGAAGACAAATTTCTATATGTTTCTGCATCGTCTCATGATTTCAGTACGAAAATTGCTTGCAAATGTTTTGAAATAAAATGCTTTTTATATGTAATTTTCAGTTTACTCGTTTAAATTTTTGAAGACGCATATTCTAGAAAACTAAATTGACAAAAGATAATTGTTTTAAAATAAATGAGTTTTTGAAAATAAGAAATATTGTAATCGTAAATAATTACTCCGAATTCATTGCTGATATTTATGATTTCAAAAAACTTAAAAATATATATTATATAATATTTTAATAACTTGAAGAATATTAAAAAATATTTTATATAGAATATTTAATCAAATTTGCAAGAATGGCAAAAAATTCCAAGCATAAAATATCTATTTTAAAAAAGACATTTTCTCGTACACAAACAATTCGCATTATTTATCATTCTCAATAACAAATTTTTCTTTTGTGATCAATACTTCTTTTGCTGTATTAGCACTTTTAAGATATTTATAATGCTGAAGAAGCACTTTTTGAATGATCTTCATCAGTATTGTTCATCCAAAAGGCAAAGGCATAAATAACCTGTTGGCGACAATGCGTCCCCTTAAACCTGGAAGGAACACTTGTGGCGCCAATATCTGACAATATGGCAGTATCTTTTCATCAAAAAGACAGTAACGCTCCAATAAATAAATATTATGTGCAAAATGTAAAATATTAGTTTCGTTTCTTACATTAAAGCGTTTAATTTAATTACGCTGACATGACAAAATGATCAACTTATTGAGATATCCGAATCACTAAATACATTTTCAAACTGAAACGCTAGCTTGTAAGTTTGAAAAATAGGTTCAACAGAATAGCATTTAATATTGTAAATTAAATAAAATAAATTTTATATTTTTAACATATAAATGAAATTCAGAAAATATGCCAGAAGAGTAGTTTAAGTTTCGAAAATCTAAAGGGATTAATATAGGATTTTATGATTTAAAGAAAAAATATTAATTAGATATTTGAATCTTGTACTTTAAATTTTTTCATATGAGGTTTTTAAAAAAAAATCACTCGATAATTAGGAAGACTTAAATTAAGCGTCTTTAAATTTAGAAGATTCAAATCGTATGGACTTATTAAATCCCTTTGGAAATAAATTTATGTTGATTTCATTTATGATAGCTTTATGAGATTGTTTAAAGCAACAGGTTTTAATAGATAAGTGTCATTTTATTTATGAAGAAATAATCTACAATTAGTTGCTAAGAATAATCTTTATAATGAAGAAAAAATTTGAGAATTTCGAGTAAAGTTTTCTTTATTTGTTATGGTATTATATGGTTTCAAGGTATTATGCATGGTATTTTGTAGTGATCGCTCTTAAGCTTATTTTAGAAATATATATATTTAAGAAAATATATATATTTAAATTTTCGGACAAAAATGCAGTTAGAAAACTACACGCATTCGATTTCACAAACTAATATTTCAGCGAGAAGAAAGTGAAAACGCTGTCAGAATTTTACGAATCACTACTCAGGACGATAGAACAGAAATCCTAAAACCCTGTTTGACTGCCGAAAAGTGTTTTTTCTCTTTAAAATATTATTTATAACCCCTAATTTGTAAATTTTTTTTTTGAATTTTTTCTAGAAATGATTCTAAAAAGTAATATTGTGGGGGATCTTTAAGGAATACTATGTATATGGGTAAACTGTTTAAATTGCTCACAACTTAGACTTGGTTTAAGTTTTCAAAATTAGAACTAAATACTGCAAAAATGTTTGAACTATGTTTAATTATATATCAAAACTTTATGGCAAATACAATTACTAAATTTTTAAAGAATATTTAGAATTCTATTTTACCTTTTTTCTATCAGGCCATCTAGTCAACATGGCATGTAAAGTCTTTGTCTTCCATGCCAGGGTTCGATTCATCAAGCTAAAGCTGGGTGTTTTATCGAAGTTCACTTTCTCAAGCGAAATCTTAGTAGTTTGGAATTTATTTTAAATAATGGTTTCACAGCTGGTTGGGGAGCATGGTGCAAAGACCGGGTTATTACTACCATCACTTGCTCCTCCATATAAATTATGGTAGTGTAGTAAGTTATTGTGCCGATATTGTCTGCGTATCAGCACTAAGGATGACTACCAAACCCTCGCTATTAGAACAATAGTGTAACGTAGTGTTACATGACATACAATTGCAATAAACAAAGCAAGTAACAGCAATGACGTTACAAATCAATTGCAAAATAGCAGTCGATAACATTAACTATCATTTTAGCTTTAACGTTATCGATAACTCTTAAAAAAAGTAATAATTATAATGCATAATTTATAGAGATTGCGATTAAACCTCGAACACTGCATAATTTGAAGATAAAAATGTTTACTCCTAAATGGATGCATTCATTCGTAATAATTGCTAATTTCTAAATTCATTGCAGGATAAGCTGATTTTTTTCAGCTATCATACTTATAAATTGAATATCTTTTAGAAATGTAATAAAATTTTGAAGGAGGAGAATAAAAAAACACTTATATACAATGTTTAATATATTAGAAAACATGCATTTGTCTTCAAAAAGTGTTTTTCATCGCAGGAATGGATATCAAAACAATTTGTCATTTTTCAATTCGATACATCATGTCAGTAGCTCATCTATCAAAGAAATACACTTATTTCATTTTGATAGATGCTGTTTTTGATAAGAGAAAAAAATGGATCATTACTTGGATTGCTCTATTGATCTTCCCATCATACCTTTCACATTCTTTGAAATGTCATTAAAATAACATAATGCACATATAGGTGCGTGCGACTATAACTGATAATTTTGTTTTCGAAGTTACATATATTCAAATGTAACATTAAAAAAAATAGACTTGTTAGCTTGATTGGATAGATAGTGCAGCAAAATCATCACAAAGTTTAAATAATGTTTATTTTGAAGTAGATAAACATATTTATAATTCGAAATAAAATTTCTTGTTTTATAATGAAGGGGATAGCAATTATGGTTCAATTATTTCTTAATAATAGCATTTTTTTAACTAAATAAATGTTATTTACTGATTGAAATAACATTACCAGACAGAATAACAGTCGAGATGTTTCAAACGAGCCGGTCAGGTAGCCGAGTGGTTAGCATGCAAGACTGAGAAGCCAATGACTGCGGTTCGTATCTCGTTCAGGGCATGGATATTTCTCTGTGTGTTGTCCTCTGTTGTGCGATGTGTGAATGCGGCTCACCCTTTGAACGGGTATCTGTGGCAATGTCGAGTGGCTAATGTTGCTCGCCTCCGTGACTTTGGTTCACAGGTGCCCACCGGGTAACGATAAAGAGCAATACTTCCAGTATCTTCTAAGGCGAAGATTGAAAGTTCAGGGCCTGCCTTTATTAAGAAATGTTTTTCAAATGCTTTGTAAATAGGCACCCATTTTCAAGAGTTGACAAGACGGATCATGGGTTAGAGTCCCCTTGCCGTCAGTCTAACCGTCTGAGGTTCTCGTGGTCTTCATCTCCATGAAACGCAATTGTGGGTTAGTTCAGTCAAAAAGTCCTTTACGAAGGCAAATTTCTCCCAATACTCGATCCAGGAGTTCCCTTGGCTTCTGGATTGGGTTCAAAATTACAAAGCTACGTAGTTGAACATTAGTAGTCGTAAACCCGAAAATTGAGTCGGCTGTTCACCGACGGTTACAATAATATAAAAAAAACCCTATTTTTGAAGCGTTTGAAACATGTCGACTGTTGTTTCGTATTTGTTTATTTTTGAAGCGAATGAAGTTTTCAATCAGGTAATATCTTACAGCTTCAGTTTCTTGGGATTATTTCTTTAAATAAATATTATTATTTTTTTAATTAAGTAAATAATAATTGAAAAACGAGTAAAAAATCAGAAATATGCAACCATCATTAAATTTCAATAATTTTTTTTTAATTCAAGAACTGTAACTGCTGATGTTTTTCTCCTAATGTTCCTCACATGCTGGCTAGTATCTCTAAAAATTTCGAACTAGAAGTAATCCGATAAATGACTCCAAAGTACGCTTATCTTCTGAGTTTGGCTCAAAATTGCAATGGTATTGAACTAAGCATTAAGAACTGTTCTTTTAAACTCAGATAATGAAATAAAATTTATGAACTTGCTTCATGAAACTTTATGGATTTCTTGCTAAGTTTCAAAGCTTATTATTTTAGAAATTTTAATTTCAGAATTTTCTTTAAAAATCGATGAGGTCCATAATGTATATTGGCTACCGTGACTGAAATTCCCACAAATAACACTCAAGTCACTAATGTTTCCCAAACATTTAATAAAGTGTTTGCAATATTCATATTATCTTTTTGACTTCTGGTTAGGAACTATTGCAAATATATATTTTTGCAATTGCAAATCTATATTTTTGCAAAATTGCAAATATATATTTTTAAATTCAACTTGGGTATGTAAAACTTTTATGACTTATTTACTTTCGAGTGTAAGTTTTACGTTGTTATACCCATAATAGTTTCTTATTGCTTAACTATACATGTGCAGTTGAAGAAACATATTTCCCTTTAACTTCACATGAAAAAAAAATCTGCAGAACCTAATTGCAAAAACTTTGATTTTACAATTATATTTCTTTTAATATAACTTCCTTATTGATATTATATGATTTTCACATACTCAATAAAGTGAAATATTAAAAGAATTATACATTTTATTGAACTATAACTCTTATTATATTTTAGAAAGTACTGTAATAAAAATACTTAGTTAATGGAATTCACCCATAAATTTAAAGAAAATTTATGGCTTAAATAGTATCAAATTTATTTAATGTTTCGGAAAGTCTCATACAAATGAAGGGTTAACTCTACTGGCAGTTTATTGGAGTTAAATAAGTTATTAAATCCCAAATGTTTAATAGTGCCTACTGATTGCATAATAGTGAAATGTTTCTTGCAAATGAACTTGTTTGCGTTAGTGTATAACTAGTAATTAATTTTTACTGTTGACTAGTTTTTACGTCATATCACGCCATATATTGCTTTGTGATTAAGAAATAGTTGGAGCTGATGCTTTATTACATTACTCAAAAATTTAGCATTTTTCACAAACCTGAGTTTCTTCTCCAGAACAGTTCTACAGTTCATGATTGGCTTCTAAAGTTGCCATGCCAACGTAAATCGATTAACGACCAAAATGAGTGAGAACAAAAATGGCGCTGACTGGCTCTTAAAATGGACCTGTCTTCGCTCTCCATGGATATAGAAGCCGTTAATATTAGTCTTACAAAAGAATGTCTTGTCTCTAACAAAATGTAGTGTCACTTGCAATTTGAAGAATAGATTTTTTCGCACATAAGGCTATAGTCAACAGGTGTATATATATATATATATGAGTCTAACCGTCTGAGGTTCTNATATATATATATATACACAACAAAGAATTGTATTAAATAATATAAAAATACAGTTTAGATCAAAATGAAATCGCATTAGGCTAAACTTTTTTCTTCAAAGACTGGAGCAATATTGATTTAATATAGAGTTTAGGGAATGTGATGACGTGTCTTTTAGTAGCATAGGAAAGTTATTAGTCTCACGTTATTGTAGTTTATTTTTATTTTAATAATGCTCAAAAGGGGATATAAAAATCATTTCTAAGGTTCGAATACTTTTTTCTCTATCAAGCAGCCATCATACACTTTTCTGACTAGCGCCCTCGCTTTCGCATTTAATAAAAGAACATAATAAGTAGTCTATGTATTTTTATAAGCACCGGCTACCTTTCAAAACTAAACTGCTTATGCTTTTAAAGCATTACACATTCCTTGTAAGCATTTTATATAAAATAATACTCTATTTACGTACAGAGGAGAGCATATTAAGCCCATAATAAAACCAACTTAAGGCTTAAATCAGTTTAAAAAAATGTTATACATATAGTGGCGTAGTGGCTCAGTAATATCTGTTTTCGTAGAAGGAATCATAAGCAGTAAGCAGCCAAAACAGGAAAATAGTTTTAAAAAATGAAGTTAGAGTTACGCAAGAGGTTTTCATTCTGAGTAGAGATACATAAAAAAAAAAAAATTGACTCATTTCTATAAGCTTCTAAAAGAGAATATTTGGTTCAACAAATAGATGTTTTAGAGTGTCCAGGGTACTCTCAGTTCCTTATCCTACCTGCAAAAACAGCATAGATACAAGTAGACCATAAACATATCTTCGAAAACTGTAAATGTCTGGAAGAATCTTTGCCTAAGCGAGTAAAATGGACTTCAAAATTGCAAAGAGATCTCAACTATTAATCAAGGTCAAAATGTAAGAATATTCCTAATAAACTGTTGTTTCTCTAAGTATGTGATTGATTGATTTATTATGGACACTGTAAAATGTTTTGACGTATAGATACCCCAATTTTTGATGTTGAAGTAAGCTAAACATATTTTTAAGTACAAAACTGAAGTTATCGTGGAGAAAATTATATAAAATCTACAAAATAACCATTGCTTTAAAGACTTATGGCGAATATATGTAAATAGTGCGTGTTTTTCGAACGAAAAGTTTTTTTTCAATGAAGCCATAAATTGATTCTAATGCACATGAAAATATGTGTTATAGTAAATAACCAAAAAATGAATAAATGAAGGAATAAGATTATAACAATGAAATGAAAAAAATGCATGTAAAAATGTTTAGTTTATCTCAACGTTAAAAATGAATGAATCAGTAAAACTACTTTTTATGCTCTCTATCAAGATCATATCTAACAAGAATCACAAATTTAGGAAGCATATATATATACAATATTTCGTGAAATAAAATTTATTTGTTAAATTTGCACACAACACCGATAGAATATAAAACCTAAGTTGTTCAAATGGAGGTTAAATGTTATAAATTATTTTATGTAATTGACAGATTTAGATAAATCTTTGGAAAACAAATATCTTTATCATGTAACTAGAAACAGACATGGAATTCATAGCAGTTTGTATGAATTGCTTGTCAAATCAAGCCATCAAAAAGATTGAAATTGCTTGGCAAATATTCAGCCACAATCAATATTTATATCGAATATTATAGAGAATCAATACTTGGTTTCGACCAATTTGTGAATTAAATCCGACAAGAAGCACTCATATTTCATCAATACACTTCATATAAACAAAACGCCTTATTGACAGGATCTTGAAATTGCACAATTACTCCCCTTTAACTTCTAAAAATGGTCCAAAAGCATTTGTTGCATGCTTAAAACATTCCCGTTTATTATTTTACCCAATAATTTAGTTAAATAATTTAAATATACTTTAATTATTCACCAAATTTAAGGAGCTCCGAAAAACACTACCATCTTCACTGGAGCTGCAGATTGCTGTAAAATTTATTAATTATTGGTGTTACGTTTGAACTATACCCATTGAAGTGTCTAACAGCTCTCGATTTGTAATCAACATGAAAAGAAGTGATCATTCATGCAATTCAACTCCAAATTTGGATACGTATTACGCCACACTATTTACATTTTACGTATGTAAAAGCTGTGGTGGAATACTTATCGGAATTGGGTGTTGAAAAATCCTAAAAATTTTGTAAATTGTTTTACTGATGCCGAATACCGTAATCATATTGAAATGAAGGTACGACATTGCTATCACGTTAATACCGAATTGAGTGTTCATACATACTATGAAGGGTGTAGTAAAGCTTAACACCAATAATTAATAAAGCTTACGCCATGGTCAAATGTTATTACGCCATTTATGGTTGGTAACAAGTCGAAGGATTTGTTGTTGTTGTTTTTAAATGCTCAGTAAGTTTTGGAAGATGGTGGGTAAATTGTGATTTTATTTTTACCAGAATTGATATAATCCATGACAGAAGACTCCAACTACATATAATGAACGCGTTTATGCAGCTATAGGCATTCTGAAATTATTAACTCTTTTAATTTCCGATCTATAATGACGGACATCGAACCCTAACAAGGATTAGATATCTACCAACGCCAGAGCAAAATCATTTGCCATGTAATTTAAAGCTTCTAGGATTGAATTGGCAAACTGATCATAGCCCACCTAATACCAAATAAATTTCAACGTTCTTTACTAACTGTGCAAGAATATTAATTGAGGTCGATTAATTGCCAAGCAAGTTCTATCTTAATGTAGGATTGATTTGACAAACTAATCATGTAAGCTGTTATAAAATACATGTAGTTTTGATAAAGATAATTAGTTCAAATGATAAAGATAATTATGTTTTCATAAAATTTACACAAATATGACAATTGTATTAAGTTTCATTACACTTAACTTCTATTTACTTCGGTTTTGTTACACCTGGTTCGAATTCACATTAATATTTTCTCTGTACTGTGTATATGTTCGATTAACAAACTAATTTTATTTTAAGAAATATTGTATAGATGGATTCTAAACTAAACTAATGATTCCTAATTTATATTGTATCGTAAAGTAACTTTACTGACTCTTGTATCATATGTTATTATAATTACTGATACTTTACACCAAGTAGTTAAAAAGGATATTCTTGATGATTGTTGTAGTAGAACACTACTTCAGTGCAAAGAAGAAGGCACCATTTTTGGTGTTAAGATACATTAAAATGTTATACAGTGTATAAATCATTACATAGTTTGTGAAAAGTTCTTGCACGTTATATGTTTTTAATAATTTTTAAGCCGAGATGTAAGAGTAACCTGACTAATATAATAAATATATTTTGTAAATTAACATTGCTACACAATTTCACTGATTTTAAATTGTTTACCATTAGCAGTTACATTTTACATTCATTTTTTGCCACATTTTAATAAATTGATATATTTTAAAATTAATCAAAATAATTTCTAAAAATGATCGTTATTAATTTAATGCTCATTATTACGTTTTGGAATAAATATTTTAACTAATTTCATCTTTTCTCAAACTAACGATCCCCTAAACGTCGTGGCAGTAGATTATTATCTGATTAATGCAAATCAGTACTGATCAGATATTAACATATATATTAAACTGTTGTACCTAAAACACGTTACAGTTAGGGTTAACGTTAAACACATTATAATAGCAAGTTAGTTTATATTATCTAAGTTTACGATTACTGAAAATTAGTTGCAGCAAACAATTGGGTTTGTAGCCCATTAACATTTATTCATTTTATCTATGCAATTTATTATGTTTATTAGTTTATTATATTTATTATTTATTAGTTTACTAGTTTATTCTCAAGTAAAAGTATTTATTTGTTTTGATTACATATTAGTAAAAATGCTCAAATATCAATGCCTGTTGTGCATTTTAAAGAGCAATTATCATCAGAGAAAATATAAAATAGCATTAACACTGACCAGTAATCTTCAAAAACAAAAATAATCTTTATCTATGTCTGATATAAGTTCAATAATCTTTATATGACTCATAAATACTAAATTAGTCAACAATACGCACGCTTAAAAGTGTGTAAGGATAATAAATAAAAACAATTAACTACATGAACAAATTTTATTCTAACTAAAGCTTAATAACGCTTTGTATAAAGCAATCGTATTACATAAATTAAATAAAATTATATTATTCCACACGTGTAGTTTAAAGGATAATACTAGACTAAAGTGTGATAAAACAACGGTTTTTTAATCCCTTTTTTTATTTTCCTGTGAACACATTAGAAGACACGCAATGATTCAAAATTAATATTTTTCATTAACAAACATTTAAAATATATGAGCTTAAAACTTTTAGTACTTTCGCAAAAAGTTGCATAACTAACGAAGATATTAAAAGGAATTATGATAGAACATTATTGAATATCGCAATACGTTGATTTTTTTCCGAGATAATGTGATCTGAGTTTAAAAAATAAACTGTGGCATTTTTGATATAAAATAAACACAAAATTTTAATAAAATTATCAAGCATTTTAAGAAAAGGGAATTATTTTAGAACTATATACCAAAACTTTTGTAAATTAATATACTTCCATAAAAACTAATGTTAAAAAATGTTTTATTTTTTATTTATTATTTTTTTTTAGTATAACGTGTTATGTTTAAGTAAAAGCAGAATATATTTAGGAATCAAAACTTTGTATAATAAATAAGCACATACAAAGTTTATTCTTTTTTTTGAGATTTATCATAGATCTAAAATTAAACATGCAACTGCTTCTACATTCTTTATTTTTCTTTCTTTTCTTTTGAATGTTTGTATTAGCCTAACCTAATTAGAATATATTATAATTTCTTCTTAATTTGATAATTTTATATTAAATAATACTGAGTTCTAATATTGAATAATAAAATAATAATATCAAATAGCAATAATATCAAATAACAATAATATCAAACAATAATAATGTTGATTAATAATAATATCGAATAATAATAATATGGAATAATACTCAAGCAGTATTAATACTGAGTTAGCATATAACTGAGATTGAACATGTAACTGAGATTAAAAATGTAACTGCTTCTAATTTGTTTAATTTCTTTTTTTAAATGCTTGAATTAGGCTTACCAAATTCGAACATATACTTTCCTCTTGATTTGATAATTTTTGAATTTTTAATTTCATTCTAATACCAAAGCTTAGAAATATCTATAATTTTTTTTTCAATTTTGTTTGAAACTTTTACGAAATTTTATTAAACAAATAATATGTAAGCGTTATGACTTAACTATTATATTTTAACTACGCTTACTGATTTATGGTCAAAATGTTGCCACCTATTATTCCTTTGATGGGATAATACGTCATAATATCGTACATTTTCTAGTCTTTGTCCCCCTTTATAACAGTAGCGCCACTTTCCTCAGTTTAATTATTATTTGCGCAAAATTAATTACCAAGGTAAGTTTGCATATTAAGACTACATTCTCTACGCCCTTATATTTCTGTGACGCAACAATTAAGACAGTTGATTTATTAGCTTAATTTTAGACTGTACTATCAAAATTATTATATCGTTGGTCAAACTCGACGGCTATTCTAACTTTCATTCAAACTTCATATTTTAAAGAGATTTCGCTGAGGAAATATATAATTATAGCATCAAAACCAAAAGTTATTTAAACTACCGTTGGAAGATTATCATAAAGCATTGTTTATCATGAACATTCTTATATGCACAAATACTTTTCACTTTTTGGGAGTAAAAGTTTTAATGGGGTTTATATTTTAAAGTACTTGAAAAAAAGACTTATTTCTACATAATTATATTTTTCTGCCGAAATTTGTTTAAATAACTGCAGGAGCATTAATTTTCATTATTATTTTTCATCATTATTTCAATAATTTAAGAAACAAAATGTATAGAATAGTTAGATACATTTTAAAAATCGTACTTAAAGACCTACAAATTGTTTGCGTAAAAGTTTTAATGGTATTTATATCATATCATAGAAAAAATACGTAAATATAATTGATATTCCAAAATCTGAAATTGTGAAATGTATATTTCAGATTGCGCTATAAAAACATAATATTAAAAGTTTAAGTAATGTTTTTGTAGCAACCTTATAGTAGAGCAACGAAGGTGACAATGGAATACTACGGTATTAACTTTTCCTTGCTAAAAAGTGCTGATTCAACCTGAACTGAAATGTGATTTTTAAATGTATGTCTTATTTAGCTCAAACAATATTATGGTTCAATTCAGAGTAATTTTTTTTCTCAGGGTATAGATACATAATTTACTAATTTACTAAACTGTTCAAAGAATTACGTAACATCGTTAAAATTTTCATTTATCAAGCAATAAGTAAGTAATAAATAAACGTTAATTAAATATTTCTTTGAAATTTGATTTTATCAGACTATTAATTTTATGATATATCATATAAACTTCATAATGTTATAACATATTAATTTTATAATTTTATTCAAGATTAACTTCTAATTCTATTTATGACTCTTTTTTGATTTTGAAAAGAACTTTTAAAACTAAACAAACAAAATAATCTTGAGAAAAAATTTTGAAATTTTCTTTCAAAACTAATACGAATGTTGATTAGAAATTACTTGTTGACTACATTAAATTAATTAAAATAATCAATGAAGGTGTTATTAAATGATATTTCTATGTACTGTTTATTTAGTTGAATGATATGAATTTAAATAATATGAATTTAAATAATTTTTGTTTGATGGTGCTTCCTATAATAATAAAAATTTCATTTGATAATTTAAATCAAATCATTATGAATTTTTTAGGAATTAATTTATGTTTCTAATATTTTGAAATTAAAAATAGGGTTTTAATTCTACTTAATTTCGAATTTCTCGTATATTTCTTATTCACTATTTAAAGACTTTGAGGTGATTTGAACTAAGATTCCGGAAAAAATTTACGCTATGCTCCATACCATTAGTTGATCCATACCAATAGGAAAATCAGGAAACATCATTTAAACGTTGTTAAATTAACTTTCAGTTAAATTGAACCCATTTTTTTTAATATTGTCCATATGAACTTTTACACCAATGGAAAATTTTGCATTGTTGTATATTATGTTGAACTAAAAGTTTACTCCACATTGAAAATATGAGCCAATACGACAATTTTTACTTTTCCTTAGTGTAACAAATCAATTGACAAATATAAAAATAAGATTTTGTTTTACGGAAATATGATTTATATAGGCTTTATTTGGGCTATGGCAAATTAAATGATATTATGATTAAAAGTATGAATATAGTGGTTCAGTGTTAAACTGATTTTTTAGAGTGTAAAATACTTTCAATGTGGAACAAACTTTGGGTTTAACATAATATATACCAAATCCTAATATACGCTTTGTGTAAAAAAATCATCGTTACAAAATAAGAAATTAGGTTCAATTCAGCATAAAGTTGGTTTAATTTCACAACTTATAAATGATGTAGCACGCTTACACGATACTATGATTGAAAGTGCCTATAATGGTTCGATTTTGTACTGATTTTCCAGAGTGCAGAATGAAATATGGAACAAAATTTTGGCTCAGCATGATATGCACTGATTTATAAATTACCCCTGGTGTTACTTGAAGTGTTAAAAATAAAATAATAGGAATGAAATATGTATCAATTAAGTAAACAAAACTATTCTTTATCAGCTTACTGATAAAATCAATCTGAATCTTTATTACGCACTTTTTGATTGATTGCGCTTTTCATATAAAATAATACGTTGAAAATAATTTTTTTCCCTTCCACATTAAACGCAAACTTGAAATAAGTTCTTCCCTTTTAACAGAAAATCAAGCTTTGCTCTTGATTTTTCGATATTCTTTTTTGCAAGATTATCGTTTTTTCTACTTAATGTACACTTACTTTCTTTCATCTTAGCTCTTGATTACTTGATTTTCCTTTTTTATTAGTAAGTTCACTTTATTAAAAGGAAAATCTTTAACGCTTTTTGAGGGGCTTTAACTCTTTTTGATGAATATCGTGTTTGATAGTGATAAGTAGAGAAAAGAGAAGCAAATAAGGAACTAACAATTTTACTTATTTTACGAGGCTCTATGCTACTTTTAAGATTTCTTTTTCTTCTTCAGGAATATTGCTTTTGGAAATTTTAACGTGTTACACACTTAGCTACGATAACTTTTAGAAATATTTTATGAAACAGTTTTAAGTTTTTTGTTTTAATTGCAAGATGATATGAAATTGATCCCATGAAACTAAATTAGTGTTCCTAATAATATGCGTTTTTTCATGATATGGTGACATTAACTTAAAAACCAAAATAATGTATCTTTTTTTTTAAAGAACATAATCATGTATCGAAAATTTAAATATTGGTTGAGAAAAATGGCATGGCTATGTTTACTTAATCAATTATTATATGAGAGTTTCAAGCAAAACATTTAGAATTTATCTATTCAATATACTGTATTCGGATATTTATTTTTAATGGATATTAGAAAAAGATTTAAAAAATTAAGAATATATAAGTTCATAGATTTCTGACTAAAAATTTTAATTTTTATCTTATATAATTGCTTTTCATTTTCCACGGTGATTTTTGTAAATATATGTCAGTGTTTTCATATCTATGAACTAATTTTATTTTATAATAATGTCTTCATAAATATGAAACATGCAATAAGTGTATAATAGATAAATAAATTATTCATACCAAAATTCAATGATTTTTTTAGAAACTAAAAATTTTACTTACATACGAAATCTCTTGGAAAGATACTCCTATATTTTCCATTTTGCTTTTTCTTTAATTACTAGCTTACAAAGAAATAAATATTTTTTGTTAGTTTCCTTTTTGGATTACGTCAGATACGGAATTGGATTTGTTCCATGCTAGTAGAGGTCTCACCGTGATTTGTCCTCAGAGATTTAAATTCCTAGGTAATTTCATTTGACTTAATTAGATTAACTCAACAGCGAAAAAATAATTGAATCAACTGTCTAAAGAATAAAGCAAACGTTGTAAAATAGAAAATCCTTTATTCAGTTCTCTCTTTCAGTAAGTGAGTTATAAAATATGAGTTCGTTAACATTTTAATGTGTTTAAGAAAATCAGATAAAAAACGTATACACTCAGAAAATTTGGTTCAACGTTGAATCCTAATATGGTACATTTTGGTATTAACTTCGGTATGGTACATTTGGTATTACTATATTTCCGTTCTATTTAAAAGAAACACAGTGTAGTCAAATTTAAAAAGCACAAAAATATGGTCACATAGTACAGTATGTAGGTTGCAATAAATTTGAAACATTTCATAATTTAAAAAGATACAAAATGTTTAATATTGTAGAAGCATCTAGGATTTGTTTCAAAATTCGCATTTAATGTTGAGAACTGCTTTATTTTATGACTAATTAGAATAAAAAATTATCTATAATTTACTGCTAGACATTATCAAATGAGTTACACTATAATTTTTTAAACTTGGTTCAACTTTAATAAAGTACGCGAATCAATCTAACAATTTGATTACAAGAGACATTGTTTCAACTTAAAGGGAGTTATCGATATATTTAAGGCGCATTAAATTTTCAGCATATTCGCTCGAAATTATGATTTATCTTTAAGACTATTTTTTAAGAATGTCGATGCTTCTAAGTAGATATGTTATGCATTTAATATGTTCATCTAAACCTCACTTTAGATTCCATGCTTCTAATAAACTATGAGTTGCTAAACACAACATACACGGCTCACTTTGTTAAGAACAGTAAAATTAAATATAAAAAAAGAATTAATATTTGGATAAAACCATTTTCATAAAATTTTTTTTATTAAAAATGCTGTATATAAAGATCTGGTTTAAATGTGTATTAAGCAAACAACCCAAGCAAGCAGCTGAATAGTCGTTTCAATTAAGGAAATTGTCTTAATAAAAAATAAAATAGTCTTACAGAAAAAAAATTCTGTTTTGAACGAATTTCTGAGACAATTTTTTAAATCGTAGATAAAATAACGAAACGTGCTTTAAAATGTGTCAAAATGTACAGCTATTTCAAAGTTTAATTTCATCAATGGATAGATTAAATTGCTTGTATGCACGAATTTATTTTAAGATCAAAATTTAAAAGCAAAACTCTGTATCAAAAAACTTTATCTTTGAAACTGTCATATGTACTTCAGATTGCATGAATGATATAAATTTTTACGTCTTCTGAAATTTTGAATTCAATTGTTTTTGCGAAGGCCTGAAACTTCGTAATATTTTGCCACAAAGGAGCACAAAGTCTCTAATATAAGGTAGAAGTGCAATATCCTTATGTTCAGCTCCAGTGTGAAGTAAATAAAATCTACAAGCTGCAAGTAATAAGGAAGTTTGTCAAATAAACACTGAAGAATTTTTGCTGTATTTATACAAATAATTTATCTTACCTAGCTCGAGTGTAGGAATTTCAAATTTGAAATTAGTTTCGCTCCAAGGATAGACTAAAGCTGCTTATTCTTTTTGAAATGACATTTTTAGTCTAATTTTTTGTGGAAATATACAAGATTAAAAGCATTATAAATAACAGAGGGTCCAGAAAATGTTAGGATAAGCTTCTATAGAAGTGCAAGCACATCATCAAGACGAAAAGAGCACAAAACTAGCCCATGCCTGAAATGTCGTCGTACGCAGGTAGGGAGTGATTCCTTATTATGACCTGCTCAGAACCACCAGAAAAAATTTTGTGACATCGTCAAATTAAAACCTTAATTACTTAATACTGTAATGGTCTAAGTTTTTTTTTTATTCCAAGAGAATCACTCCTAAAACAGATGTTAAACTCGAATGTTTTGAAATTTTTCAAAGAAATAAAATTTGTCATATCGTAATAATGCTTGCTTGTAGTGGTATACTATACAAAGGATCCATCTATACCCAGTATGGATTTCTTTGTTGAAAAAGATGTTACAATTGAATGAATCCTATTCTTAGCGAGCAGATAGTTCCATAACACTTTTTAGAGCAAAACATTATACAAGCATTTGTTGTAATTCCCTCTAAAAGAAGTTATTTTTTATTCAATATTTCATAAAAAAAAGGTTCATTCATACTTGCTTTAAATATCTGTAACACATAGCAAAAAGCAAATAATTTGTATTCTAGTGTTACTTTCAGTTTCTCTTATGAATATAAAATAAGAATAGGATTAAAAAAATTGGCCAATGCCGTTTTGAATTAAAACATTACATAAGGCATTACTTAAATGGTCAAATTGCATCAAATATCCGGTTTTTCAGTACATAGTTAAATTGCCGAAAAGAATTATTTATCTAATAATTCAGTCAGTACAGTATTTGGGTTAAGCATAAAAATATTTTTTCACTGATTCAAATATATGAACTTTACAAGAAATTGATTTAAATGCACGATTTTCAAGAAGTTAGAAAATTTTCAAATATGTCAAGTATAACGAATGATACGTTAAATAAAACTTTTCCACGATATCCCAGACTATCCACTTTTTCTACCTTTTGACCATTTTTCTTTGGTTTCTTTTTTATACCACTCCTCTTCTTTCTCATTTTCCAGAAGTTTCGTGGAGAAGTGCAAAGATTTCAAGGGGAATGGATTTGATCTATAAAATACGTGGCTGGGTAAAGGAAAGATCGTTGCTGATACCATTGCACGTGCTAGGAACTCTAAGTGTAATACATTTCCATTAGCTTTTCTTCCCCACTTGGGCCTTCTTTTTCCTTTCACAACCCTGGTTGCAACGTAACTGTAACCATCTAATGCAGCATCACAGATCACGCTGCCAGACCACATATCTGACCACAACTTTTGGATTTTTCGGAGCACATTCCATTCAGTCAGCTTTCCTGGCGTAATGAGCTACGATACAACTAAAATCCACCTACTTTCTCCCAGTTCTACTTTTACAGGATACTTTTTCCCTTCAGGTGGCTTTTATTTAAAAATGCGAGAGGGTGGGTTTGGTTGATAGATGGAAAATCGTTCTGGAATGTCGTTGCTCGAATGTTTTGAAATTTTTGGTGTAGTAGTGGTATACGGTTCGAAGGATCTATCTATATCCAGTCTTTCCTTCTTTGCTGAAAAAGATGTTGTATTTGTATATATCCGATTCTTAGGAAACAGATAGTTCCATAACTCTTTTTATAGGCAAAACAGGGCACAAGCATTTGCTGTGATTCCCTGGAAAGGAAGTTTTTTTTTTAAATATTTTATAAAGAAGGCTATATATACCCAATTGATTTAAATCTCTGTAACACATTGTAAAACGCAATTAATTTGCTTTCTAGTATTACCTTCAGTTTCATTAATTAGTTAATTCAAAAATTATGACAGAAATCTTATAAACTTGACAAATTTAAATATATATATATTTCGAGAATGGAGTAAATAA